>NW_027288149.1:0-145105 GCF_047511675.1 Marmota flaviventris | reverse complement strand
TGAGGTTAATTGATGGTAAGGGTTAGGGTTAGGGATAGGGTTAGGATTAGAGTTAGTTTTATAGTTATGGTTATTGTTAAGTTTAGTGTTAGTGTTAGAGTAAAAGCAAGGTTTAGGATTAGGGTTAGAGTTAGTCTTAGAGTTTGTGTTGGGCTTCGTGTTAGGGTTAGTGTTATTGTTAGGGTTAAGTTTGTGTTAGGGTTAGGGTTAGAGTTAATTTTACTCTTAGGGTGAGGGATAGGTTTAGAGTTAGTGTGAGGTTTAGCGTTAGGGTTAGGGTTCTGGTTATATTTAGGATTAGGTTTATGATTAGTGTAGTGTTAGGTTTATAGTTAGGGTTGGAGTTAGAGTAAGTGTTAGGTTTAGGGTTAGTGTTAGGTTTAGTATTAGGTTAATGTTAGGGTTAAAGTTAGATAGAATTAGGGTTAGGATTATGGTTAGGGTTACAGTTAGGGTTGGGGTTATGGTTTGTGTTAGGGTTAGGGTTACAAATAAGACAAGGGTTATATTCAGGGTTCTAATTAGGATTAGGTTTAGTTTTAGGAGTATGGTTAGGTTTAGAGTTAGAGTGAATGTTATTGTTAGGGTTAGTGTTAGAGTTAGTGTTATGGTTATGGTTAGGATTAGGTTTAGTGATAGTTTGGGTGATATGGTTATGGTTAGAATTAGTGATAGGATTATGTTTGGGATTAGGTTATTGTTAGGGTTAGGGTTACAGTTAGTGTTAGGGTTAGGGTTAGGGTTAGTGTTAAGCTTAGGGTTAGGGTTAGGCATCAATTTCGTATTAGAGTTAAGACTACGGGTTGTATTAGTGTTAGTGTTAGGGTCAGGGTTAGCGTTAGGTTTAGCATTGGGATTAGGGTTAGGGTTAGTTTTAGGGTTAGGGATAGAGTTAGGATTAGTTTAGGTATAGGGTTTGGGTTAAGTTTAAGTTTCATGTTAGGGTTAAGTTAAGGGTTAGGATTAGGGTTAGTTTTAGTGATAGGCTTAAAATTATTGTTTGTGTTAGGTTAGGGTTACAGTGAGTTTTAGTGTTAGGGTGAAAGAATTAGAGTTAGGTTTAGTTTTAGTGTTTGTGTTAGCATTAGGGTTAGGGCTTATTATAGTATTTGGTTTAGGGATATGTTTAGAGTTAGTGTTAGGCTTAGGGTTAGGTTTAGGTTTTGTGTTATGATTAGTGTTAGGGTTATGGTTAAGGGTAGTGATAGGATTAGGGTTAAGGTTAGTGTTAGATTAAGGTTTAGGGTTAGTGTTAGGGTTAAGTTTAGGGTTTGAGTTAGGATTTGGGTTACGGGTATTGTTAGGGATAGGGTTACATTTAGGATTAGGATATGGTTAGGGTTAATGTTAGTGTTAAATTTTGTGTTAGATTAAGGGTTAAGATTAAGTTTAGGGTTAGGGTTATATTTAGGGTTAGAATTAGGGTTAGGTTTAGTGTTAGGGTTACGGTAATGTTTAGAGTTAGAGTTAGTGTTAGTGTTAAGGTTAGGGGTAGGGTTTGTGTTAGTGTTAGTGTTTGGGTTAGGGTTATTGTTAGGGTTAAAATTAAAGTTAGTGTTAAGTTTAGGGTAGGTTTAAGATTAGGGTTAGTGTTAGAGTTAGGGTTAGAATTAGGTTTAGGGTTAGGTTAAGGGTTAGAGTTAGTGTTAGTGTTAGGGTTACCTTTAGTGTTAGTGTTAGGGTTAGGTTTAGAGTTATGGTTAGGTTTTGTGTTAGGGTTAGTGTTAGGGATATTGTTAGGGTTAGGGTTATGGTTAGAATTATGATTAGGGTTATGGTTAGTGTTAGCTTTAGGCTTAGATTTAGGTTTAGGTTTAGGGTAAGTGTTTGTTTTAGGGTTTAGGTTACTGTTAATATTAGGGTTAGGGTTCGGGTTGGGATTGTGGTTAGGATTAGCATTAGGTTGGGGTTATGGTTAGGGTTAGTTTTAGGGCCAATGTTAAGGTCAGGGTTAGTGTTAGGGTCCTGGTAAGTGTAGGGTTCTGTTCGGGTTGTTTTAGGGTTAAGGGTAATATTAGCTTTAGCATTAGGGTTAGGGTTAGTGTTAGGGTTATTGTTAAGTTTAGAGTTAGTGTTAGGGTTAGGTTTAATGTTAGTGATAGAGTTAGGGTTATGGTTAGGTTTAGGTTCAGTGTTAGGTTTAGGGGTAGTGACAGGGTTATGGTTAGTCTTAGGTTTAGTGTTAGGGTTACCGTTAGGTTTAAGGTTAGGTGTAGGGTTAGTATTAGGGTTAGTGTTAGGGTTAGTGATAGGTTTAGGTTTAGGGTTTGAGTTAGGGTTATGGTTTGGGTTAGGGATAGTTCTAGGGTTATTGTTAGTATTAGGGTTTGGGTTAGGGTTAGTGTTAGTGTTAAACTTTGTATTAGAGTTAGTGTTAGGGTTAGGTTTATGGTTTTGGTTAGTGTTAGGGTTAGGTTTAGGGATAAGTTTAAGGTTAATGATACAGTTATGGTGAGGGTTATGTTTATGGTTAGGGTTAGAGTTAGGTTTAGGGTTTACCTTCGGGTTAGGTTTAGCGTGTTAGGGTTAGGGCTATGTTTAGGTTTGGCATTACTGTTTGTTTTAGGGTTAAGGTTAGGGTTAAGGATAGTGTTAGGGTTAATGATAGGTTTAGAATTAGTGTTAGGGTTAGGGTTATGGTTAGTGTTATGTTTAGGGTTAGGGTTAGGTTTAGGGTTTGTATTAGTGTTACGTTTATGGTTATGGTTAGCCTTAGGGTTATTGTTAGGGTTAGGATTAGTTTTGGGGTTAGGGTTAGGATTAGGGTTAGTTTTAAAGTGAAGGTTGGATTTAGGTTTTGGGTTAGGGTTAGGTTTCATGTTAGTGTTAGGGTTAGGGTTTTCTTAGGGTCAGAGTTCAGGTTTAAGTTAAGGTTAGAGATAGGGTTAGTGTTAAGGTTACAGATAGGCTTAGGTTTAACTTTTGGGTTAGGGTTAGGTTTAAGTTTAGTGTTAGTGTTAGTGTTAGGTTTAGGGTTAGTGATAGGGTCAGTGTGAGGTTAGGTTTAAGGGTAGGATTAGGGTTAGGGTTAGGGTTAGTTAGGGTTTGTGTTAGGATTACTGTTAGGGTTAGTTTGAGGGTTAGGGCTTTGGTTGGGTTAGGGTTAATGTTAGAGTTAGGGTTAGGGTTTGTGTTACGGTTAGTGTTAGGGTTATGGTTAGGTTTAAAATTAGGGTTAGTGTTTCTTTCAGGGTTAGGTTTAAGAATAGGGTTAGTGTTAGGTTTAGCTTTAGCGTTATGTTTATGGTTAAAGTTAAGTTTAGCATTAGGCTTCGGCTTAGGGTTAGTTTTAAGTTTAATGTTATTGTTAGGGTTAGTGTTAGTGTTAGGTTTATGATTAGTGTTAGTTTGGTGTTAGCATTAGGGTTATTGTTATGTTTAGGTTTATGTTTATTGGTCGGGTTAGGGTAAGGTTTAGTGTTAGGTAAGATTTAGGGTTAGGGTTAGGGTTAGGGTTAGTGTTAGAGTTAGGCTTTGCATTAGAGTTAGGGTTAGGGTTAGTGATAGAGTTAGTGTTAGGGTTTGTGTTAGGGTTAGGATTAGTAGTAGGGTTAGGGTTACAGTTAGGATCAGGGTTAGGGTTAGGATTAGTGTTACAGTTAGTGTTAGGTTCAGAATTAGAATTAGGTTTAGTGTTAGGTTTAGGGTTATGGTTTGTTTTTGGTTAGAGTTAGGGTTAGTGTTAGTGTTAGGGTTACAGTTAGGATTAGGATTAGTGTTAGGTTTAGTGTTAGAGTTAGGGGTGCATTGGGGTTTGTCTTAGGGTTAGTGTTAGTGTTAGGTTAGTGTTAGATTTAGAGATAGGGTAAGTGTGAGTGTTAGTGTTAGTTTTAGAGTTAGAGATAATGTTAGGGTTAGGGAGATTTTTAAGTTTAGTCTTAGCTTTAGGATTAATGTTAGGGTTGGTGATACTGTTAGGGTTAAAATTAGCATTAGTCTTAGGTTCAGGGATAGGGTTAGGGTTAGGGTTAGGATTAAGGTTATGTTTAGTGTTGGGGTTAGTGTAAAGGTAAAGTTTAGGTATAAGGGTAGGGTTAGATTAAGAGTTAGGGTTAGTATTAGGGTTGGTGTTAAGGTTAGGTTCAGGGTTAGAATTTGTGTTAGGTTTAGGGTTAGGTTAAGGGATTTTGTAAGGTTTAGGTTTAGGTTTATGGTTAGTGTTATATAAAGGATTAGGTTTAGATTTAGGATTACAATTTGGTTTAGGGTTAGTGTAAAGTTTAGGTTTAGGGTTAGGGTTAGGGTTTGTGTTAGGTTTAAGTTTAGGTTTCGGGTTATGATAGGTTTAGGTTTAGGGTTACAGTTATGAATAAGATTTAGTTTAAATTTAGGGTTACGGTTAGTGTTAGGTTTAGGTTTAGGTTTAGAGTTAGTGATAGTGTTAGGATTGGGGTTAGGTTTTGTGTTAGGATTCAGGTTAGGGTTAGTGTTAATATTAGTGATAGAGTTAAGTTTAGTGTTATTGTTAGGTAAGAGTTACGGTTAGGGTTAGGTTACGTTTAGGGTTATGGTTTGGATTAGGGTTTTTTAGGGTTAGGGTTAGGGTTACTGTTAGGTTTAGGATTAGGGTTAGTGTTAGGGTTAGTTTTAGGGTTAGGATTAGGATAGGTTTAGTGTTAGGTTTATGGTTAGTGTTAGGTTTAGGTTTAGGGTTAGGGTTAGTTTAGGGTTAGGGTTAGGGTAAGGATTTGTGTTAGGATTAGATTGAGGGTTAGGTTTAGATCAGTGTTAGGGTTTAGGTTACGTTTAGGGTTAAGGTACATTTTAGGGTTAGGGTTAGAATTAGAGATAGGGTTAGGGTAAGAGTTAAATTATTGTTAGAGTTAAGGTTAGGGTTATGTTAGGGTTAGGGTTAGGGTTTGTGTTAGGTTTAGGGTTAGTGTTATGGTTATTGTTAGCGTTAGGGTTAGATTTGGGTTAAGGTTGGGGTTAGGTTAGGGTTAGGTTTATGGTTTGGTTAGGGTTTGTGTTAGGTTTACAGTTAGTGTTATGGTTATGGTTAGGGTTAGTGTTAGGTTTAGAATTGGGGTTTGGATTATGGTTTGTGTTATCACTAGGGTTCGGGTTAGGTTTAAATTTATGGTTATGATTATGATTAGAGTTAGCATTATGATTACGGTTAGTATTAGTGTTAGGGTTACGGTTAGGGTTAGTGTTAGGTTTTGGGTTAGAGTTAGGGTGAGTGTTAGTGTGAGGGTTAGGGTTAGGGTTATTGTTATTGATAGGTTTTGGGTTCAGGATAAAGTTATTGTTAGGGTTAGGGTTAGGGTTAGTATTAGGGTTAGTGTTAGTGTTACAATTTAGTTTAGGGTTAGTGTTAGGGTTGGTTTTAGGTTAGGGTTAGCGTTATAGTTTTTGTTAAGGTTAGGGTTAGAGTTACAGTTAAGCATAGGGTTAGTGTTAGAGTTAGGGTTAGGATTAGAGTTTTGGTTGGGTTAGGGTTAGTGTTAGGTTAAGTGTTCAGTTAAGAGTTAGGGTGACGGTTAGTGTTAGTTTTACGGTTAGGTTTAGGGTTCAATTTATGTTTGGTATTAGGCTTACAATTAGTGTTAGGGTAAAGTTTAGGGTTTGTGTTTGTGTTAGGGTTTGGGTTCCGGTTAGGTTTAAAGTTACTTTTAGGATTTGGTTTAGGGTTAGTTTTAGCATAGGGTAAGGTTGGGGTAAGGGTTAGGATTAGGGTTTGGGTTAAGTTTAGATTTAGGTTTAGGTTTAGGGTTAGGGTTAGGGTTAAGGTTACTTTTCGGGTTAGGGTTAGGTTAGTGTTAGGTAAAAATATGGGTTGTGTTATGGTTAGATTTGGAGTTGGGGTTAGGGTTAGTGTTTGTGTTAGGGTTAGAGTTAGGGTTAAGTTTAATTTTAGCGTTAGAGTAGTGTTATGTTTAGGTTAGGGATAGAGCAGGGTTAGGCTTAGGGATTAGATAGGGTTATGGTTATGGTTAGGGTTACGGTTTCTGCTAGTTTTAGGGTTACGTTTAAGGTTAGTGTTAGGGTTAGTGTTATGATTAATATTAGGGTTAGTGTTAGGTTTAGGGTTTGTCTTACAGTTAGGGTTAGGTTTAGGGTTAGGGTTAAAGTTAGAATTAGGTTTAGGGTTAGGATTAGGGTTTTTGTTAGGGTTAGGGTTAGGTTGAGGGTTAGGATTTGTGTTATGATTAGTGTTAGAGTTAGGTTTAGGCTTACGGTTAGGATTAGGGTTAAAGTTAAATTTAGGGTTAGGGTTTGGGTTAGTGTTAGTTTTAGGGTTAGGGTTATGGTGAGTGTAAGGGTTAGGGTTACATTTATTGAACGGTTATGGTTCAAGTTTGGGTTAGGGTTAAAGTTAGTTTTAGCGTTAGGTTTAGTGTTAGTGTTAGGTTTAGTGTTATGTTTAAGGTTGGAGTAAGGGTTGTGGTTAGTGTTCAGGTTAGGGTTATTTTTAGGGTTAAGGATAGGGTTCTGGTTAGGTTTAGGTTTAGTTTTAGTTTTAGGGTTAGAGTTAGGGTTAGGTTTATGGTTAGTGTTCAGGTAAGCATTAGCGTTAGCATTAGGGTTAGTGTTAGGGTTAGTGTTAGGATTAGGGTTAGGGCTAGGGTTAGAGTTAGGGTTAGTGTCAGCGTTTATATTAGGGTTAGAATTAGTGTTATGATTAAGATTACATTTAGTTTTAGGGTTTTTGTTAGTGTTTTGGATAGATTTAGTGTTTCGGTTATGGTTAGGATTAGGGTTAGGTTTAGGGTTAAGGTTAGGCTTTGGTTAGGTTAGGGTTATGGTTTGTTTTAGGGTAAGATTTAGGGTAAGGCTTAGGGTTAGTGTTAGTGTTAGTGTTAGGGTTAGGGTTAGGGTTAAATTTAGTTTTAGAATTAGGGTTAAGGTTAGGTTAGGATTAGGGTTAGGGTTAAAGTTATTGTTTGGGTTAGGGTTAGGGTCTGTGTTAGATTTATGATTAGGGTTAGGGTTATGGTAGGGTTAGTTTTAGGGTTACAGATAGGTTTAGGGTTAGTGTTAGGGTTCAGGTTAGGGTTAGGATTAGTTTTAGGGTTAGGGTTAGAGTTAGGGTTAGGGTTAGATTTAGGATTAGGGTTAGTGTTTGTGTTAGGGTTATGGTTAAGGTTAGGTTAGGGTTAGGGTTAGTGTTAGGTTTTGGTTTGGGGTTAGGATAAGTGTTCACATTAGGGTAAGTTTTAAGAGTTTTGTAAGGGTTAAGGTTAGGTTTAGTTTTAGGGCTAGGGTTAGGTTTATTGTTATGGTTAGGGTTAAGTTAAGGGTTTTGTTTATGCTTAGGGTTAGCATTAGTGTTACGGTTAGTGTTATATTTATATTAGTGTTAGAATTAGTGTTAGGATTGAGGTTACATTTGGGATTAGGGTTTTTGTTAGGGTTTCTGATTGCCCTAGGGTTTTGATTATGGATAGGATTAAGGTTAGGGTTAGGGTTAGATTTAGGGTTAGGTTAGGGTTATGGTTAGGGTTTTTATAGGGATAGAGTTAGGATAATGGTTAGGGTCAGGGACAGAGTTAGTGTTAAGGTTAGGGTTAGGGATTGTGTTAGATTTAGAGGTAGGTTTAGATTTAGGTTTAGGGATTGTTTTAGGGTCAGCATTATTGTTAGTGTTATTGTTAGGGATAGGGTTATGGTTAGGATTAGCGTTAGGTTTAGGTTTTGGGTAGGAGTTAGTGTTAGGTTTAGGGTTTGGGTTAGAGTTAGTGATAGGGTTATGTTTGGATTAGGGTTAGAGTTAGGGTTAGGATGAGAGTTAGTGTCAGGGTTAAGGTTAGAGTTAGGGTTAGTGTTAGGATTAGGTTTAGGATTAGGGTTAGTGTTAGTGTTAGAGTTAGGGTTAGGTTTATGGTTAGTGTTAATGATAGGGTTAGGGTTAGGTTTAGGGTTAGTATTAGGTAAGAGTTAGGGTTAGTGTTAGGGTATAGTTTTGGGTTAGTTAATGGTTTAGTTTTAGAATTAGGGTGAGGTTCAGGGATATGGATCAGGTTAGTGTTGGTTTAATAGTTAGGATTAGGGTTAGTGTTAGGGTGAGTGTTAGGGTTAGGGTTATGGTTGGTGTTAGTTTGAGGGTTAGGGTTATGGTTTGTGTTAGTGTTAGAGTTAGGGTTACATTTTGATTAGTTTTAGAGTTAGGGTTAAGGTTAGAGTTAGGGTTAGTGATAGGGTTAAGAATAGGTTTAGGCTAAGGGTTAGGCTTAGGGTTAGGGTTAAGGTTAGAGTAAGGATTAGGGTGTTAGGGTAAGGGTTAGGGTTAGGGATAGGGTTTGGAGTGGGTTTAGGATTAGTGTTAATGATAGGGTTAAAATTAGTGTTAGATAGGTTTAGGGTTAATTTTAGTGTTATTCTTAGGGTTAGGATTAGGTTTAGGGTAAGTTATAGGGGTAGGGTTCGTGTAAGTTATAGGGTTCAATGTAGGGTTTGGGTTAGGGTTTGTGTTAGGGGTAGGGTTCGGGTTAGAGTTAGGGTTTTTGTTAGATTTACTGTTAGGGTTAATGCTAGTGTTAGTGTTATGGTTAGTGTTAGGGTTAGTTGTACTGTTAGGGTGATAATTAGGGTTAGTTTTAGGATTAGGGTTAGTGTTTTGGTTAGTTTTCGTGTTATAGTTAGTGTTAGTGTTAGATTTAGGGTTAGGGATAGGTTTAGGATTAGTGTTAGAGTTAAAATTAGGGTTAGTGTTATGGTAGGGTTAGAGTTAGGGTTAGGGGTACTGTTAGGGGGAGAATTAGTGTTAGGTTTAGGGTTAGGGTCATTGTTTGGGTTAGGGTTCCTATTATGGTTATGGTTAGGATTAGGGTTAGTCTTAGTGTTAGGTTAAGGGGTAGGGATACATTTAGGATTAGTGTTATGGTTAAAATTAGAGTTAGTGTTATGCTTAGGGTTAGGGTTAAGTTTAAGGTTAATGTTAGGTTTAGGGCAGGTGTAGGGTTAGTGTTAGGTTTAGGGTTAGGTAAGGGTTAGAGTTAAGGTTATGTTAGGTTTAGGGTTGTGGTTTGTGTTATGATTTGTGTTAAGATTAGGGTTAGGGTTAGGTTTTGTGTTAGGTTTAGGGTTAGGTTATGGGTTTGTGTTAGGGTTACTCTTAGAGTTAGTGTTAGGTTTCATGTTATGGTTAGGGTAGGTTTAGTGTTAGGGTTAGGTGTAAGTTTTTGGTTAGGGATAGGGTTAGATTTAGGATTAGTGTTGCGCTTAGGGTTAGAATTAGTTTTAGGGTTTGTGTTAGGGTTAGCGTTAGAGATAGTGTTAGGGATAGGGTTAGGGTTAGGGTGAGGTTTAGAGTAAGGATTAGGGTTATGGTTATGGTTAAAATTAGTTATGTTTAGAGTTATTGTTAGGGTTAATGTTAGGTTTAGTTTTAAGTTTAGGGTTAGTGTTAGTGTTTTGGTTAAAATTAGGTTTAGGGTTATGGTTGATGTTAGGGTTAAGTTTTGTGTTATGGTTAGGTTTAGGGTTAATACTAGGGTTTGGGTTAGGGTTATGTTTCCAGTTAGGGTTAGTGTCAGAGTTACGGTTCGGTTTAGGGTTAGAGATAGTGTTAGGTTTAGAGTTATGGTTAGGTTAACGGTTTGTGTTAGGTTAAGGATTAGGTTTGGGATTTGTTATAGGGTTAGGTTTAGGGTTACAGTTGGATTAAGGTTAGCATTAGGGTTAGGGTTAGGTTTAGGTTTAATGTTGGGGTTAAGGGTAGGGTTAGTGTTAAAATTAAGGTTAGTGTTAGGTTTAGGGTTAGGGTTAGTGATAGGGTTAGGATTATGTTTAGGGTTACCATTAGGGTTAGGGTTATATTTAGTGTTTGTGTTAGTGTTAAATTTAGGGTTAGGATTAGGTAAAGGTTAGGGTTATGGTTAGGGTTATGGTTAGGATTATGGTTTGGGTTAGGGTTGGTTTTAGGGTTACGGTTAGGATTAGGGATAGAGGTAGGGTTAGGGTTAGGGTTATGCTTAGGGTGAGGATTAGGGTCCATGTTTGTATATGGTTAGTGTTAGTGTAAAGGATAGGGTTAGATTTAGTGTTTGGTTTATGGTTAGATTTAGGATTAGTGTTAGGGTTATTATATTTACGGTTAATGTTATGGTAAGTGTTAGGGTTAGGATTAGGGTTTGGGATGTGGTTAGGATTAGGGTTAGTGTTAGTGTTAGGGATAGTGTTAGAATTAGGGTTAGAGTTTGTTTTAGGGTAAGGTTCAGCATTAGGATAAGGTTTAGGTTTATGTTATGGTTATAATTAGATTTAGTTTTAGTGTTAGTGTTAGCGTTAGGGTTAGGATTAGGGTTAGGGTTAGTGTTAGGTTTAGCCTTAGGTTTAGGATTAGGGTTAGGGTTAAGGTTAGGATTAGGGTTAGTTTTAGGGTTCGTTTTAGGTTTCGGGATAGTGTTCATGTTAGCAATAGGATTAGGGTCAGTGTTAGGGTTAGGGTTAGGCTTTGGCTTAGTGTTAGGTTTAGTGTTAATGTAATGGTTAATTTAGGATTAGGGTTAGTGTAGGGTTAGGTTTAATGTAAATTAAGGTTAGGATTAATGTTAAGTTAGTGTTAGGGTTGTAGTTAAGTTTATGGTTTATGTTATGGTTAGTGTTAGTGTTAGGATTAGGGTTAGGGTTGTGGTTAGGATTACGGTTAGTGTTAGTGTTAGGGATAGTGTTAGGGTTAGGATTAGCATTAGTGATAGGTTTAGGTTGAGTGTTAGGATAAGGTTTAGGTTTAGGGTTATAATTAGAGTTAGTGTTAGTGTTAGGGTTAGGGTAAGTTAGGGTTGGGTTAGGGTTAGTGTTAAGATTAGGGTTAAGTTAGGGTTAGGGTTAGGATTAGGTTTAGGGTTAGGGATAGTGTCAGGTTTGGGGTTAGGTTTGGGTTTAAAATTCGTGTTAAATATCGGGTTAGGTTTGGATTTAGGTTAGGGTTAGGGTTTGGCATAGGGTTGTTTTAGGGTTAGCACTAGGGTTAGTGTTAGGTTTAGGTTTAGGGTTAGTGTCTGGGTTAAAGCTAGGGTTAACGTTAGTGTTTGGTATGGCATTATAATTAGATTTCGGTTTAGAGTTAGGGTTAGGATTAGGGTTAATGTTAGGTTTAGAGTTAGGTTTAGTTTTAATGTAAGGGTTAGGATTAGGGATAGTGTTAGGGTTTGGGTTAGTGTTACAGTTAGGGTTATGGTTCAGTTTAGGTTTCGGGTTAGGGTTAGGTTTGATGGTACTTTTAGGTTTAGGGTTACTGTTAGAGTTAGATAAGGGTTGGGGTTAGTGTTAGGGTTAGTGTTATGGTTAGGATTAGGGTTAGGTTTAGGGTTAGTATTATGTTTCGCGTTACAGTTTGGGTTAAGCATAATGTTAGGGTTAGGTTTAAGGTTAGGTTTAGGTTTGGGGTAAGGGTTAGGGTTACTGTTAGGGTTAGATTTAGAGTTCATGTTAGGGTTAGGATTAGTGTAAGGTTTAGGGTTAGAGTTAGTGTTTGGGTTAGGTTTAGGGTTAGGGTTAGGGTTATAGTTTGATTTAGGTTTAGGATTAGTGTTACTGTTAGGATAGTGTTAGTTTAGGGTTAGTATAGGGTTATGGTAATGGTTATGGTTAGGCTTTGTGTTACAGTTAGAGTTAGGTTAGGGTTAGTGTTAGGTTTAGTGTTAGCGTTAGGATTAGGGATAGTGTTAGTGTTAGGGTTAGGGTTAAGGTAAGTTTCAGGGTTAGGGTTAGGGTTAGGGTTATGATTAGAGTTAGTGTTACCTTAGGAGTTAGTGTTAGGGTGAGTTTTAGGCTTAGGGTTAGGGATAGGTTTAAAGTTACTGTTAGGTTTAGGTTTAGTGTGATGGTTATGGTTAATGTTATGATTAGGAGTAGGGTTAGGTTTTAGTTTAGGGTTACAATTAAGTTAGGGTTAGGGTTAGTGTTAGGGTAAGGATTAGGGTCTGGGTTAAGTTTTGTAGTAGGTTTAGGGTTAGGGTTAGGTTTACAGTTAGTGTTAAGATTTTGGTTATGGTCAGGGTTAGGGTTACAGTTTGTTTTAGGGTTAGATTTAGGGTTAGGGTTAGTGTTAGGTTTAGGGTTAGGCTGAAGCTTAGGGTTAGAAATAGGGTTAGTGTTAGTGTTAGGGATAAGTTTAGGTTTTGGATTAGCTTTAGTGTTAGTGTTAGGAGTAGGGTTAGAGATAGTGTTAGGATTAGGGATAGATTTAGGGTTAGGGTAGGGTTATGGTAAGTGTTATGGTTAGTTTTAGGCTTAGTGTTAGGGTTAGTTTTAGATTTAGGATTAGGGTTATATTTAGGGTTAGTTTTAGGGTTAGGCTTAGGGTTTGGGTTAGGTTTAGGGTTAGTGTTAGAGTTAGGCTTAGGGTCAGGGTTAGTGTTAATATTAGTGTTAGGTTCATGGATATGTTTTGTATTAGGATAAGTGTTAGGTTTAGGGTTTATGTTAGGGTTAGTGATAAGGTTAGTCTTGGGGTTATGGTTAGTATCAGAGTTAGGTTGAGGCTTAGGATTAGGTTTAGGTTAGTTTTAGGGTTACGGGTAGGATAGGGTTAGTGTTAGTGTTGCAGTTAGTGTTAGGGTTAGGGTTAGTGTTACAGTGTTTGTTACGTTTAGGGTTAGGGTGAGAGTTAGGGTTAGAGGTAAGTTTAGGGCATGTGTTAGTGTTAGTTTTAGGGTTAAAGTAAAAGATAGTGTTAGGGTTTGGGATATGTTTAGGGTTACTTTTAGGTTTAGGGTTAGGGCTACAATTAGTGTTACGGTAGGATTAGGGTTTGGTTAATGTTACGGTTAGGGTTAGGGTTAAGTTTAATTTTTGGGTTAGGGTTAGGGTTATGGTTCGGGTTAGGGTTATGGTTAGTTTTAGAATTAGAGATAGGGTTAGTGTTATGGTAAGTATTAGGTTAGTGTTAGGGTAAATATTATGGTTTGTGGTAGGTAAGGTTTAGCTTTAGGTTTTCTGTAAGGGTTAGGGTTAAAAATAGGTTTAGTGTTAGTGTTACGGTTAGGGTTAGTGTTATGTTTAGAGTTATGGTTAGGTTTAGGATTAGTGTTTGGTTTAGTGTTATACTTAGGTGTAGGGTTTGTTAGTGTTAGAGTTAGGGTTAGTGTTACAGTTAGGGTTATCTTTAGGAAGAGGGTTAGGTTGAGGCTTATGGTTTGGGTTAGGGTTAGTCTTACAGTTATGGAAAGGATAGGTATAGTGTTAGGTTTAAGGTTAGTGTTAGTGTTAGTTTTAGTGTTAGGGTTAGGATTAGTGACAAGGTTAGTGTTGGGGTTAGGGTTAGTGTTAGATTAGCATTAGAGTTAGTGTTAGGTTTAGTGTTTGTGTTAGGGTTAGGGTTACGGTTAGGTAAGACTTAGGGTTAGTGTTAGGATATGGTTAGGGTTATGTAAGTTATAGGGTTTTTGTTAGGTTTATGGTTATGGTTATGGTTAGGGTTAGGTTAACATTATGTTTATGGTTAGGGTTATGGTTAGGTTAGCATTAGGGTTATTGTTAGTGTTAGGGTTAGTGTTAGGTTTATGTTTAGTTTTAGTGTTAGGGTTATGGTTAGTTTTAGTGTTAGAGTTAGTTTAAGTTTAGTGTTAGGGTTATGGTTAGTTTTAGGGTTAGGGTTAAGGTTAGTTTTAATTTTAGGTTTAGTGTTACGGTTAGTGTTAGGTTTATGGTTATGATTAGGATTCGTGTTAGGGTTAGGTTGAGGGTTAATGTTAGGGTTAGGTTTAGGGATAGGGTTAGGGTTAGTGTTAATTTTAAGTTTAGGTTTAGGGTTAGTGTTAGGTTTACAGTTATAATTAGGATTCGTGTTAGGGTTAGGTTGAGGGTTTTGTTAGGTTTAGGTTTTGGGATAGGGTGAGGTTTCGGTCTAGCGTTACGTTTAGGTTTATGGTTAGGTTTAGAATTTGTTTGGGGATAGTGTTTGACTTAGATTTTGGGTTAGTATAGGGTTAGAGATAGAGTTAGTGTTATGGTTAGGGTTTGGGTTAAGGTGAGGCTTAAGTTTAGTGTTAGGTTAAAGTTAGGTTTAGGGTTACAGTAAGTGTTAGGGTTAGGTTTAGAGTTAGGCATAGAGTTATGGTTAGGATTATGTTTAGGTTTAGGTTTAGGATTAAGGTTAGTGTTGGATTTCAAGTTACTATTAGGATTACGGTTTGTGTTAGGGTTAGTTTTAGGGTTTGTGTTAGGGTTAGGGTTAGGGTTATTGTTAGGGATAGGGCTAAGTTTAGTGTTAGGATTAGGTTTAGGTTTAGGTTTAGGTTTAGGTTATAGTTAGGGCTATTGTTAGGGTTAGGTCCAGGTTGGGTTTAGGTTTAGGGAAAGAGTTAGGGTTAGTGTTAGTGATATGTTAGGGATAGGGTTAGAGTTATTGTTATGGATAGGGTTAGGATTAGGGTTAGGTTTAGGGTTAGGTTTAGGGTTAGGAATAGTGTTATGGTTAGTATTAGGTTTAGTGTTAGTGTTAGGGTAAGTGTTAAGTTAATGTTTAGGGTAAGGGTTAGGATTAGGGTTTGGCTTACATTTAAATTTAGTGTTAGTGTAGGGTTAGGTTTAGGGTTAGTGTTAGGGTTAGGGATAGGATTTGTTTTAGGTTTATGGTTAGTATTATGTTTAAGATTATGGTTACAGTAGCATTAGGGTTATGGTTAGGGTTAGGTTAGTCTTAGGGTTCAAGATAGGGTTAGGGTTGATGTTATGGTTAGGTTTAGAGTTAGGTTTAGGTTTGTGTTAGGGTTAGGGTTAGTATTCTTCTTAGGGTTAAAACTAGGGTTAGCTTCAGCTTTAGATTTAAAGTTAGGTTTAGGGTTAGGGTTAGTGTTAGGGTTAGGATTATATTTAGGTTTAGGATTAGTGTTAGGATTAGGGTTATGTTTAGTGTTACCTTATGGTTAGAATTAATGTGAGGGTTAGAGTTAGGCTTAAGATTAGGGTTGTTGTTAGGGTTAGTTTTATGCTTAGAGTTAGGGCTAGTTTTAGGCTTAGGGTTAGAGTTAAAGTTGGGGTTAGTGTTAGTGTTATGGTTAGGGATGGGGTGTTGTTAGGGTTAGAGTTAGGGTTAGGGTTATGGTTTGTGTTAGGATTAGTTATGTTTAGTGTTAGTGTTATGGTTAGGGTTAGGGTAAAATTTTGGTATAGGTTTGGGTTAAGGTTAGAGTTAGTATTAGTTTTAGGGTTAGTGTTAGTGTTAGGGTTACATTTTAGGTTAGTGTTAGCTTTAGGTTTAGGGTTTGTTTTGGGGTTAAGGTTAGGGTTGTGGTTAGGGTAATGATAAAGTTTAGGATTAGGGTTAGAGTTAGGTGTAGGGTTCGGGTTCGGTTAGGGTTAGCGTTAGGTTTAGGGTTAGTGTTAGGGTTAGGGTAAGGTTTAGGGTTAAGATTAGTTCAAGGGTTAGGGATAGAATTTGGGTTAAATTAGGGTTAGGGTTAGATTTATGGTTCATGTTAGCATTAAGGTTAGGGTTCGTGTAAGGTTTAGGTTTAGGCTTAGGGTTAGGGTTAGTGTTAGGGTTAGGTTTAGGTTTAGGGTTATATTTAGTGTTAGGTTTAGGGTGAGGGTTAGTGTTAGTTTTAGGGTTGGAATTAGGGTTAATGTTAGGGTTATGATAAGTGTTAGGGATAAGACTAGTGTTAGGTTTAGGATTAGGGTTTGGTTTACATTAGGGTTAGGGTTCAACTTATGGTTCATTTTAGGATTAAGGTTAGGGTTTGTGTAAGGTTTAGGTTAAGGTTGAGGTTACGGTTAGTGTTTGGTTTAGGTTTGGTGTTAGGGTTATATTTAGTGTTAGTGTTATTATTAGGGTTAGGATTAGGGTTTGTGTTAGGTTTAGGATTAGAGTTATTGTTAGTGTTACAGTTAGGATTAGGGTTAGGGTTAAGTTTATTGTTTGGGTTAGGGTTAGTGTTAGGTTTAAGGTTAGGGTTAGGGTGAGGCTTAGGGTTAGTGTCAGGGTGATGGTTAGTTTTAGGGTTAGGATTAGGGTTGTGGTTAGTGTTAGGGTTTGGTTAGGTTAAGGTTAGTATTTAGTTTGGGGTAAGTGTTAGTGTTATGGTTAGGGTTAATGTTATGGATAGGGTTAGTGTTAGGTGTTAGGTTTGTGTTTGGGTTAGGATTAGGGTTACGGTTTCTGTTAGGGATAGGTTTAGATTTAATTTTAGGTATTGGTTTAGGATGAGGGTTAGAGTTAGGTTTAGGGTTAGGGTTAATGTTAGTGTTATGTTAGTGTTAGTGTTAGGGTTAGGGTTAGGTTTAGGGTAAGGGTTAGGTTTAGGATTATATTAACTGTTAATATTAGGGTTATAGTGAAAGTTAGGTTAGGGTTAGGGTTAGGGTTAAGGGTAGGGTTAGAGTTAGGGTTAGGGTTAGGATTAGGGTTAGTGTTAGGGTTATTGTTAAGGTTATGGTTATTTTTAGGGTTAGCATTAGTATTTGGGTTTGGGTTATAGTTAGGTTTAGGGTTAGTGTTATTGTTTGAATCAGGGTTAGTATTAGGTTTCACATTAGGTTTAGGGAGTGGGTTAGGGCTAGGGTTCGGTTAGGTAAGGGTTAGTTTTAGGGTTAGGTTAGGTTTAGTGTTTGGGTTTGGGTTAGGGTTTGTTTTAGAATTAGGGTTAGGGTTAGGGTTACATTAGAGTTAGGGTGAGGGTTATGGTTAGAATTCAGGTTAGGGTTACTTTTAGGGTTATTGTTATGGTTAGGGTTAATGTCATGTTTAGGTAAGGGTTATTTAGTCTTAACCCTAACTCAAACCCTAACTCTGACCCTAAAATCAACAGTAAACTTAGCCCTAAAACTAAAGTTAAACCTAAACCTAACTTTAACAATAAATCTAACTTTACATGTAACCCAATCCATTACCCTAAACCTAATCCTAACCCTAATGAAAACCCTAGCCCTAACCATAAAGCAAACCCTGACCATAACACTAAACCTAACCCTTGTCCTAGACCCAACCCTAGCTCAAAAACCTAAACTTTACCCTATATATAAACCTAACCCTAAACCTAAGTTGGATTAATAGCTCTAACCCAAAACCTAACCTAACTCTAGCACTAATCCTATCCTAACCCTAGCCCTAACAATAGATCTAACCCTATATATTATCCTTATGATAAATCTAATCCTAATGCTAACCCTAGGCATAACCCTAACCCTTTTGCTAACCCTAATGCTCTCCAAACCCTAAACCTACCCTGAAACCTAAACCTAACCCAATCAATTACCATAACCCTAACACTAACCCTAATGCTCATTTGAGCCCTATCCCTAAAACTTAACCTAAAAAAACCCTAACACTGATCCTGATCCTAAAAATACACCTAGCTCTAAACCTGACCCTTACCCAAAGCCTAACCCTTACACTAGGCATAGACACAAACCTAACCCTAAATATACTACAAACTGTAACACTAGACCTGACATTACTCTAGCCCTAATTCTAGATATACACCTACAACAAACCCTAGCCCTCATCCTAGCCCTTAACCTAGCCTTTATCATAATCCTAACCCTAACCCTAGCCCTAACCCTAATTCTAACCCTCACCCTGCCTGTATACCTAGCTATAACACCATAACTTATCCTAAAATTAACTATAACCCTAGCCCTAACACTAGGCCAAAGCTGAACACTAACCCTAGCCCTAATCCAAGCCCTAACTTAGCCCTATCCATAAAACTAACCAAAACCCTAGCCCTAAGACTAACTCTAACTCTCACCCTAACCTTAGCCCTACTTCTAACCCTATCTGTTACCGTAAACATAACCCTAGCCCTAACCCTTGCCCAATAGTTAGACCTAGCCGTAATCATACATCTAACGCTAAATCCAAATCTAACCCTAAGCCTAACACTAATACTAGCCCTAACCCTAATGCTAATCTTATAACTAGCCCAAAGCCTAAAACAAAACTGAGCAACAGCCCTAACACTAAACTTTAACTTAAACCAAACCCTAACACTATACCTAGAGAAAACTCTAGCCCTAATTCAAGTCCTAACCCTAACCTTAAAATTTACCCTGACTCTGACTCATATCCTAACACTGACCCTAGCTCTAAAGACCACGCTAAAATTAAACCAAACCCTAACAGTAACCCTAGCCCTAATTTAAGTCATAACCCTAACCTTCAAGCACACCCTGAGCTGACTGATATCCTAAAAGACACCCTAGCTCTAAACACAGCCCTCACCTTAAACCGAACACCAAGAGTAACCCTAGAGCTTATCTAAACCGAACACTAGACCTAACCATAACCCTAACCCTACAGCTAGCCCTGAACATAACCTTATCCCTTACATTACCCATAGCCCTAACCCTAGCCCTAAACGTAACACAAAAGTTACAGCTAGTACTAGGCCTAAATCAAGCTTTAAGCATAAACCTAACCCTAACCCTAACCCTAGCAGTAACCCTAACCTAACCCTCGCCTTAGTCCTAATCCTAGCTCAAAGCCTAAACATTTCTCTAAACATAAACCTAAACCTGTCCCTCATTATAACCCTAACCCTATCCCTAATTCTAAACTTAACCCTAGCCCTACACCTAGCTCTAAACCTACTCATTACTTTAAACCTAAACCTAACCATATTGATAATCCTAGGCTTAATGCTAAACCTAAGACTAACCGGAAACTAACCCTAGACCTAACCTAAAATCTCACACTTGCCATAGACCTAACCCTAGCTCAAACCCTAACCCTTACTATAAACCTAAACATAACCATAACCCTAACTCTAAGCCTAAACCTCAGTCTAACTTTAAACATAGCCCTAAATCTACATCTAACCATATACATTATGCTAAACCTATCCCTATCCCTAATGATGTCCCTAGCCCTAATCCTAACCCTAACCCTATGAATACTATAATCTTATCTCTAGAAGTAACCCTAAACCTAACCGTCACCATAGCCCTAACCACAGATCAAAACCAAACCCTTATGCTAAACATAAACCTAAGCCTAACCCTAGTTTTAACCCTAACCCTAACCCTAATTCAAGACCTCTTCTTAACCATAAACCTAGCCCTAAACATAACTCTAATCCTATCCATTATAGTAACCATAACCCTTACCTTAATGTGAACCCTAGGCCTAACCTTAAACCTATTGCTAACCCTAAACCTATCAATTACCCTAAACCTAATGCTAACTCTAAACAAAACCTATCATTACCCTAACCCACACCCTAGTGCTAATTCAAGCCCTAACCCTAAAACCTAACCTCAAATAAACTCTAACACTGACCCTGATCCTAATAAATCTCATAGCTCTAAGGATGACTTTTATACTAAACCTAACCCTTACACTAGACCTAGCCATAAACACTAATCCTAAAACTATCCCCAACCATAAGCTTAGACCTGACATTAGCCATAGCCTTAATCCTTGCCCTAAACCTAACACAAACCCCAGCCCTAAACCTAGCCTTAATCCTAACCCTAAAACTAACTTTAGGCCTAACTCAGGAACTAACCCTAGCCCTAATCTTAGCATTAATTTAGTCCTATTCATAACCCTAGCTCAAACCCTAGCCCTACGACTAACTCTCACCCTAGCCCCATCCCTAGTTCTAACCCTATCACTTACAGGAACCCTAATTCTAGCCCTAAATCCAGCTCTAACCGTAGCCCTATCATTAGCTCTAGCCCTAACCTAGATCTAATTTTAACTCTAAAGCAAACCCTAACCCTAAGCCTAACCTTCACCATAACTCTAAATCTAACTTTAACCTTAGCCCTAAAACAAAACTGAGCCATAGCTCTAACTCTAACCCTTAACCTAAACAAACCCTTAACTCTAAACATAACCTTAGGTCTAATTCTAGTTTTAAGCTGAAAGCTAGAACTAACACTGACCCTGACTTGACCATAATACTAACCCTAGTCTAAACATCACCCTAACCCTAACCCTAAACCTAACACTAGACCTACCACTAACCCTAACCCTAAATTTAACCCTAATTGTAACCCTGATACTAACATTTGCCTTACCCCTAACCCTAGCACTAACTTAACCCAAAACCTAGCCCAAATCCAAGAACTAACCCGAGCTTTAAGCCTAAACCTAATGCTAATGCTAACCCTCGTCAAAACCATTACCATAGCCCTAAACATATCCCTAAACCTATCCATTGCAATAACCATAACTCTAGGCCTAAACCTAACCCTATCCCTAATCCTAAACATATGCATTATTCTAAACCAAACCTAAACCCTAAACCTCATATTATAATTACACTAACACTAACCATGATGCTAATTCGAGTCCTAACTTTAAACCTTATCCTATCCCAAATTTCTAACCCAGACCTTGACCCTAGATCTAAACCTGAACCTAAAGCTAAACCTAACCCTTTCATTATAGGTAGACATGAACCTAACCCTAAAAGTATCTTTAACCGTAACCCTAGATCTGATATTAGCCCTAGGCTTAATCCTAGCCCTAACACTAAAATAAAGCATAGCCCTCATCCTAGCCACAAACCTAGCCTTAATCATTACCCTAACCCTAACCTAACCATTGCCCTAACCCTAATTCTAACATTCACCTTATCTCTAAGCCTAGCTATAATGCCATTCCTTATCCTAAACTTAAACCTAACCCTAACCCTAACTCTAGGCCTCAGGTAAACACTAAACCTAGCCCTAATCCTAGCCCTAATTTAACCCTATCCCTAACCCTAACCCTAACCCTAGCCCTAAGACTAACTCTAACTCTCACAGTAGCCCTGTCCCTTCTACTAACACTATCCATTACCATAATCCTAAACCTAGCCCTAAACCTAGCCATAACCATTGCCAAATCCTTACTCCTAGTCCTAACCCTAGATCTAACCTTAACTCTAATTCTAACCCTAACCCTAAACCTAAGCCTAACATTAACACTGGCCCTAGCCCGAATGCTAATCATAAAACTAGCAATAACACTAACCCTTCCAGTAAAACAAAACTGAGCAAGAGCCCTAACCTGAAACCTTAACTTAAACCAAACCTTAAAACTACACCTAGACCTTAACCTAGCCCTAATTGGAGTCCTAATCTTAACCCTAATACTATCCCTAACTCTGACTCATATCCTAACAATCACTTAGCTCTAAACACCACCCTAACCTTAAACCGAACCCTTACAGTAATCCTAGGCTTAATTCAAGTCCTAACCCTAATCCTAAAACTAAACCTGACCCTGACTATTAACCGAACACTAACACTAGCTCTATATTTCACCCTACCATTAAACATAATCCTAACACTAGAGATTTAACCCTTAACCATAACCCTAAAACTAACCCTATATACCATAGCCCTCATTCTAGCTCTAACCATAACCCAAACCCTAACCCTAACTCTGACCCTTATTCTGACCCTAACACTAATCATAGGTCTAAACCTGAACCTAACCCTAAACCGAACCCTAACATTAGCCCTCTTGGTAACCTTATACCTAAACCTAACCCTAACACTAGAACTAGACCTAAACCTAATCCTAAACTATCCATAACTCTAGCCCTAGACCTAAAGAAAAACTTAGCTCTAGCCCTAATAATAACCCTTAGCCTAAAGCCAAAAACTAACACTTCCACTAGTTTTAAACCTAGTCCTAATTCTGGCTTTACCATTAACCATACCCTAAACTGAAAACTGACCCTGATATTAACACTAACCCTATCTCTAAACATCACCCTAACCCTAAACCTAACCATAAAACTATACTTATCTCTATATTTAACTCTAAACTTAGCCCTAATAATAAAAAAGTTCTTACATTTGCCATAGCATTAACCTATTGCAATATCTAGCCCTAACATAAGCCCTACCCTAGATTTAACACTAAAGCTAACCATAACCCTAAACTTAGCCCTAAACCTAAACCCAGGCCTAACCCTAGACCTAATCCTAAGCATAACACTAGCCCTACTACATTACCCTAATGATAACCCTAACCCTTATGCTAACCATAGACTGAACCCTAATCCTATACTTAACCCTAACCCTGTCCATTGCCCTACACCTAACCTCAACTCTAAAAATAAAACCATCATTAACCTATTCATAACCATAATGATAACTTGAGCCTCAACCCTAAAACTTAATTTAATAAAAACCCTATCCTGACCCTTACCCCAATAATACACATAGCTCTAAACCTGACCCTAACAAGAAACCTGACCATTAAAATAGACCTAGCTATAAACCTAACCCTAAAACTCCCCCTAACTGTAACCCTAGACCTGACATTAGCCCTCGCTCTAATCCTGGCCCTAATCCTACTAAAAACCTTAGCCCACATTCTAGCTATAAACCTCGTCTTAATCATAAATGTAACCGTAACCAAACCCTAACTCTAATCCTCACCCTAGTGCTAAAAGTAGGTATAATCCCATCCCTTAACCTAAACCTAACCCTAACCCTAACCCTAACATTAACACTAACCCTAGCCCTCAACCAAGGACTAACCCTAACACTAACCGTATTCTTAATCCCAGACCTAATTTAGCCCTAACCCTAACCCAACCCTAACCCTAGTCCTACAACTAACTCAAACTCTTGCCCTAGCCTTATACCTATTTCTAACCCTATCCCTTACCATCAGACAATATCTAGCCTTAAACTTAGCCCTAATCCTAGCCCTACCCTTACCCCTAGCTCAAAGCCTAGATCTAAACCTAAATCTAAATATAAGCCTAAACCTAAGAATAAACCTCACACTAACACTAGTGCTAATTCTAAAACTAGCCCTAACTCTACCCTTAGCCCTAAAACAAAACCAAATCATAACCATAACCCTAAAACTAGCCCTAATCCTATCTCTAATTCTAGTCCTGACCCTGACCCGAAAACTAATCTGGACTCTGATTCTGACGCTAACATTAAACCTAGCTAAAACATCATCATAACCACAATTTTAAACCTAACACTTGACATAGCCCTATCCCTGACCCTACCAATAGCTCTAATCATAACGCTGCTTTGTACATTAGCCGTAGCCTTAACCCTAGCCCTAACCTAACACAAAACCTAGGCTCAATCCAAGTCCTAAACCTAGGTTTTTTAATATGTATTTTTTAGTTTTCGGTGGACACAACATCTTTATTTTATTGGTATGTGGTGCTGAGAATCAAACCCAGCGCCCTGCACATGGCAGGTGAACACGCTACTTCTTGAGCCACATCCTCAGGCACTAAACCTAGCTTTAACCCTAAACATAAATGTAACCCTAACGCACGAAAAGCCCTAATCCAATACATAACCGTACCCTAATCTTAGGTCTAACCCCATCCATTACCCTAATGATAACTCATTATGCTAAACCTAGGCCTAACCCTAATCCTATCTATTACACTAAACCACACCTGCACACTAAACTACCAAAAACCAAAGCCCTAAACCTATTCATAATCCTACCCCTAAACTTATTTCTAACCCTATCCATTACCCTAATGATAACACTGATGCTAACCCTAGGCCTAACCATAACCCTATCCATTATACTAAACCACACCTAAACCTTAAACCTAATACTTTCATTACCTTAACCCGAATCCCTAATGTTAATTCAAGCCCTAAACATAAACCCTAACCTAACACAAACCCTCACCTTGATCCTGACCCTAAATATAACCCTAGTTCTAAATCTGACCCTTAGTATACACCTAACACAAAATCTATCCCTAACTGTAACACTAGACCTGACATTAGCCCTAGCCCTAATACTAGCCCTAATCCTAACACAAACATTAGCCATCATCCTGGCCCTAAACCTAACTTTAATCATAACAATAAACCTAATCCAGACCTAACCCTAATACTAACCCTTGCCCTAGTCCTCAAACTAGCTATAACCCAATACCTTACCCTAAATGTAATCCTAACTACAACCCTAACCCAAGGCCTAAACCTAACACTAACAGTAGCCCTAATTTAGCCCTATCCCTAACCCTAACGCTAACCCTAACCCTAGCTCTAAGACTAACTCTAACTCTCATACTAGCCCTATCACTAGTTCTAACCCTATCCCTTACCATAATCCTACACCTAACCCAAACATTAGTCTTAACCCTTGCCCTACCCTTAGCCCTAGCCCTAACCATAGATCAAAACCTAACTCTAAATCTAACCTTAACCGAAGCCTAAACCTAACCATTATAAATACATTTATATTTAGACTCTGTGTCTACAGGTGTTGGCTTCAGTTATTATTTAAAATATAGTCATTAGTTTCATAAAATGCATACAATTTCTGGTAGTGTATAGAGAACTGAGGGTCAGGGGTAGGATTCTATGTTAAAGGGGAGAGGAATGAGGGTATGTGATTAATCTAACTTAGCAACTTTGGAGGAGAACTCTAATGACTGGACGGGGGATTCTTGGAAGAAGGTATAAATTCAAA
Organism: Marmota flaviventris; assembly: GCF_047511675.1. Taxonomy (NCBI): domain Eukaryota; kingdom Metazoa; phylum Chordata; class Mammalia; order Rodentia; family Sciuridae; genus Marmota; species Marmota flaviventris. The sequence continues at coordinate 120,792 of NW_027288149.1, read as the reverse complement.
CTGCTTGTCTATATTCATAAAATTACCCAATGTATGAATAGTAAAAGTTAGGAGGCTGAAAGTGGGATAGAGGTAGGAAGAAAAAATAAGAAAAATAACAAGGAAATAAAGAAAGAGAGGGAGAAAGAAAATAAGAGCAAATAAACAAGTGGTGAGATGGGGCCTATGTAATAACTCTAAATTATTCAATTCTAGTGATTCAGTTCTTAATGTCCGATTTCATGGAGAGTACTTGGTTTCATATATGTTGAGGTTGTGAGGAACAGAGGGGGAAGGGTAGAGGAGAATGGATGAGAAGAGCAAGAAAAGAAAAGTAAGTAAGAAAAAAAAAGGCTCTCAGAACTCTGTTTAATTTTCTTACATTAGATGGAGTTTTCTATTCCTAGCTTGAATATCTTTGCTCAGGGTGGAGGAGGTAGCCAGGGTAAGAGGGCTTGAGCTTCTACCTGGAGCCTCCCTACTTTTGGTCTCTGAATTGGAAACCAGGTGTGTGTACAGTTGCTGTTCCTCATTGATAGCTACACCACCCAAAAGCTTGTGTGAAAAATCTTGATTTATCACAGCTGGAGGTAGGGGAGTTGGAAACCGGGTACCTGATAAGCTGCAGAACCCAGCTGGTAGCCACGCCCAGTGATAGATGGAGAGTAAGGTTTTGCAAGATGGATTCCATCTATTACCCATGTATGGTGTTTGGAGAGGTGGGTGGTTCTGGAGTGACCTTGTGCTGTGTCCACAGCTCGTTCTGGTGATTCTCAAGCAAAGTCTCCGTGTTCTGTGCTGCCTTCCGTGTGTGCAGAGAGCGCCTGTGTGGCTGAGAGTGCTGTCAGCGCCCAGAGAAACTACACAGCCCAGCCTTCCATCTGCGCCGAGAGCACCCATGTGGCCCTAGATTTCTTCAAATTTCTATGGTACTGGGAAGGATTCATCTTTTACTTAGCCTTATTATGCTCCACAGGTTTGAGCCTTGTCGGTTCAATGGTTCACTGTCAGGAACAGTTTGTATTTTGGGTTTCCCTTCATTATGGCTTATTGATGTGAATGAAAATTGAGCTGGAAATCAAATAGGGTTCGCCAGAGGTGTTTGAAACTTCACACAATTAGTTCTCAGTGGGCACTCTCTAGTTTCTTTCTTTTGAAGGTAGACCAAAGATGAAGCATGCAAAAGAAAGTGTATCCGAGAGCCCTTAAGGAGAAAACAGAGAAACATGTATGTACAGAAATAAGTCTCCCAAGAATTTGATCAGATTTCATTGATATTACACACTATTCATCTTTTAGCTTGCTCCCCTAGGCTCCCCACGGTTGGCACTTCTAGGATCAATGGTTCTCTAAACAGGTAAGTGTTAGTGTTAGGTTGAGGGTTAGGGCTAGCTTTAGAGATAGTGTTAGGGTTAGCGTTTGTTTTCTTTAAATTTCTATGATACTGGGAAGATTTATCTTTTACCTAGCCTCACTATGGGCCCCAGTTTGGGGCCTTCTCGGTTCAATGGTTCGCTGTTGGAAATAGTTTGTTGTTAATATCTCACTTCATTTTGACCTATATAAGAAAATGAGAATGGAGCTGGAAATCAGAGGGTTGGTGCTAGCTGGTTGAAACTTCACATACTCAGTCAGTTGTCTGTGGCCACTCTCTGGTTTCTTCCTTATAACAGTAGCGATAAGCTGAATCATGCAAAACAAGTTTATCCAAGAGCACTTTAGGAGAAAACAGGGCAATATGCATGTACTGAAATACCTCCCCCAAATATTTGGTCAGATTTCTTTGATACTGTGCAGGATTAATATGTAAGCTTGTCACACTAGTCTCCCCAAGTTTAAAATATTATGATCAAAGGTTCTCTTAACAGGTTAGGCTTAGTGTTATGGTTAGAGTTAGGGTTAGAACTAGTGTTAGGGTTAGTGTTAGTTTTTTTCAACTTTATGAATACTGGGCAGGATTTATCTTTTTTCTACTCTTAGTAGGCTCCCCATATTTGGGCCTCCTAGTAAAAGTGTTTGCTCTCAGGAGTAGCTTTAGTTTTCATCTATCACCTCATTTTGCCCTATAAGGGTTAATGGAAATGGAGCTGGACTCAAACAGGGTTTGTACTACCTGCTTGAAACTTCACACACTCAACCAGTTCTCAGGGCACATGCTCTCCTTTTATTTTTTTATTTTTTTTTCTTGTGGGAGTAGTCCAAAGCTTAATTAGAAAGAAACAGCTTTATCTGTGAGCACTTTTGGAGCAAGCTTCAATTTTTTTTTTGGATGGATTACTTTGATATTGTATAGGATTCATCCTTTTCCTAGTCTTAGTATGATCCCCAAGTTTGAGTTTTCAAGGTTTGCCAGTTCACTGTCAGGAACAGTTTGAATTTTTAGATTTCACGTTATTATGGTCTATAGACGTGAATGAAAATGGAGCTGGAAATCAAACAAAGCTAGTACTAGCTGCTTGAAACTTCACACACTCAATCAGCTCTCTGTGGGCACTCTCTGGTTGTTCCTTGTGCAAGTACCTTAAACTGAAGCATGAAAAAATTATTTATCCAATTGCACATTATGAGAAAACAGGGAAATATGCACGTAATGAAATACCTTCCCCAGTTATTTGGTCAGATTTCTTTGATACTGCACAGGATTCATCTGTTAGCTTGCCCCAATGGGCTCCTTTATTTGGGGACTACTCTGATCAATGGTTTTCTAAACAGGTTAGGTTAGATTGTGTATTAGTTTAGGGCTAGATTTACAGCTAATATTTCGTTAGATTTAGTTTTGTTCAAATTTCTTTGATACTGAGCAGGATTCAACTTTTACCTAGCCTTACTATATTCTTTAGGTTTGGACCTCTTACGTCAAGGGTTTGCTCTCCTGAACAGTTTGTATTTTAAGTTTTCATTTCATTTTGACCTATGCGTGTAAATGGAAATGGAGCTGGAAATCCAACAGGGTTGGTGCTAGCTACTTCAATGCTCACACACTCTATCAGTTTTCTATGGGCATTATCTGATTTATTCCTTGTAAAAGTATCCCTAAGCTGAACCATGCAAATCAACTTTATGTGAGAGCACTTTAGGAGAAATCAGGGAAATATGCATGTACTGAACTACCTCCCCAATTATTTGGTCAGACTTCTTTGATATTGTGAAAGATTCATCTGTTCACTTACCCAACTTGGCCACCCAAGTATGGGACTTCTAGCATCAAAGGGACTTTAACAGGTTAAAGTTAGTGTTAGGGTTAGTGTTAGGACTAGGATTAGACCTAGTGTTAAGATAAGAGTAACTTTGCTTTTAAAATTTCTTTGATACTGTGCAGGATTCATCTCTTTATATTTTGACTATACTCCAAATGTTTGGGCCTCCTACATAAAGGGTTTTCTTTCAGGAACTGTTTCAATTTTCAGGTTTCTCTTCTTTTCTACATGTAGGGGTAAATGTAATAAAGCTGAAAATCAAACAGTGTTTGGGCTATCTGCTTGAATCTTCACACAATCCATCAATTTTCAGTGAGCATAATCTGGTGTTTTCCATGGAAGTAGCCCTAAGATGAAGTAAAAAGTAACAGCTTTAATTCTGGGTGCATTAGGAGAAAGCAGAATACACATGTAATGAAAGAGCTTCAATTTTTTTTGGTTGGACTAATTTGATACTGTACAGGATTCATCCTTGACCTAGCCTTAGTAGGCTCCCCACGTTTGGGCCTTCAAGGATTAATGGTTCAGTGTCAGGGACAGTTTGAATTTTTAGGTTTCACTTTATTAGTGCCTATAGGTGTGAATGCAATGGAGCTGGAAATCAAACAGTGTTGGTGCTATCTGCATGAAATATCACACACTCAATCAGCCCTTGTGGGCACTTTTTGGTTTTTCTTTGTGAAAGTACCTTAAGCTGAAGCATGAAATACAATTTATCCAAGAGCACTTTAAGGAAAAATAAAACAGGAAAATATGAATGTACTAAAATACCTCCCAAAATTTTCCTCAAATTTCTTTGATACTGCACAAGATTTATCTGTTAAGTTGTGCCATTAGGCTCCCCAAGTTTGGGACTTCTATGATCATTGGTACTCTAAACAGGTTAGAATTAGTTTAGGGTTGGGTTAGATACAGTGTTAGAGTGAGTTTTGTTCAAATTCATTTGATACTTGGCATAATTTGTCTTTTACCTTGATTTACTATTTTCCCCAGTTTGGGGCCTTATACCTTCAATGGTTGCTTTCAGGAACAGTTTGTATTTTAAGGTTTCCTTCATTTTTACCGATATGGGTAAATGAAAATGGAACTTGAAATCAAACAGGGTTGGTGCTCTCTGCTTAAAACTGCATACATTCAATCAGTTCTGTGTGGGCACTCTGGTTTCTTCTTTGTGAACGTTTCCCAAAGCTGAAGCATGCAAAAACATCTTTATTCAAAAGTACTGTTGGAGATAACAGGGAAAAATACATGTAGTGAACTACCTCCCCAAATTATTTGTTCAGATTTCTTTGACACTCTTTAAACCTAACAGAAAAACTAGCCCTAATCTGAGTCATAACCCTAGATGTAAACATAAACCTAAACCTAGCACTAGCTCTAACCCTACCCCTAATCCTATCCCTAACCATAGCTCTAACTCTATCACTTACCCTAAGCTAATCCCTATATATAATGCTAGCCTTAGTCCTAATCCTAATCCATAGCCTAATCCAAACCCTAACACTATTACTAATCCTAACCCTAGCCCTTATTCTAGCTCTAACCCTAACTCGAATCTTTACCCTAATACAAACCCTCAGTCTAAATCTGATCCTAACCTTAAACCAGACCCTAAAACTAGCTCTACCTGTAACCTTATACCTAAACCCAAGCCTAACACTAGCCCTAGACCTAAGACTAATCCTCAATATAGCCATAATTCTAGACCTACACCTAAAAAATCCCTGAGCCCTAGCCCTAATGTAATTCTTAACATAAAGTGAACACTAACCCCATCCCTAGACCTAAACCTAGTCCTAATTCTGGCTTTCAGCCTAAACCTAACTCTAACCTGAACACTGACCTTAACACTAACACTAAACCTAGCTCTAAGCCTGAACCTAACCCAAAACCTAAAACTAACACTAGACATAGCCATAACCCTAACCCTAAAACTAGCTCTAAACAGAACCCTAGATCTTACATTACATATAGCCTTTAACCTGGGCCTAAACCTAACAAAAACCCTAGCACTATTTTGAGGCCTAATCCTATGCTAAAAATAACCATAATCCTAAATGTAGCCCTAACCCTAACCCTCGCCTTAGACCTAACCCTAGCTCAAAGCCTAACCCTTATCCTAAACAAAACCCTAGGCCTATTCATAAACATAAACCTAACCCTAGCCCTAATTCTAAACTTAACCCTTGTATTAATCCTAGCTCTAAACCTAACATTACCCTAACCCTAACCCTAACCCTCACCTTAATAATAATCCTAGCCCTAAACCTAACCCTATCCATAACCCTAATCTTAAACCTAACCCTCGACTTAACCCTAAACCTAACCCTTGCCATAAACTTAGCCCTAAACCATAGCATAAATAAAAAACTAAACCTATCCCTGAACCTAAATTTAACCATAACCTAAACTTAACCTTAAAACTAATCTTACATCTAATCCCATACATTTCTCTAAAACCAGCCCTAACCCTAATGAAAACCCTAGCCCTAACCCTAATCATAACCATAACCCTAACCTAGAACTACCACTAAACCTAAAACTCCCCCTAGTCCGAACCGTAGCTTAAACCCTAAACATTACACTGACCCTGACCCTACCCGTAGCTCTATTCATAACCCTAACACTAGCCCTAACCCTAATATTAAACTTAGCCCTAATCCTAGCCTTAATATAGCCCTATTCCTAACCCTAACTATTACCCTAGAATTAAGATTAACTATGATTCTCACACAAGACCTATGCTTATTCTAATCCTACAACTTACTATAACCCTAACCCAAGCCCTAACCCTAGTCATAATCCTTAGCCCTAGCACTAACCTATCTTTAAAACTAACCGTAACCTAAGGCCTCAGGCTAAACTTGAAAAGAGCTCTAACCATAATGCTACTCCTAAAATTAGCCCTAACCCTAGCCATAGCCCTAAAAGAAAACTGAGCCATACCCCTAACACTAACCCTTACCCTAGGCCAAACCCTAACCCTACACCAGCCCTAACCCTAGCCCTAATTTGAAACCTAACCCTAACCCTAAACCTAACCATGACCCTGACTCATATCCAAACACTAAACCTAGTTCTAAACATCACCCTAAACTTAAACCTAACCATAACACTAAGCCTAGCCCTAAAACTAACCATAATCCTAACCCTATTTCTTACAATAGCCATATCCATAACACTAGCCCTAAACCTAATACAAAATTATCCCTAATCCAAGTTCTAACTCGAGCTTTAACCATAAACCTAAATCTAATCCTAGTCCTAACCTTAGCTCTAACCCTATCGCTTACCCTAAGCCAAACACTCACCCTGATGCTAACCGTATTCTTAGAAGTGATCCTTAGCCTAATCAAAACCTAACTCTACAACTAGTCCCAACCCTAGCCTTCATTCTTGATCTAACCATAACCCGAACCCTAACCCAATCCCTGACCATTATTCTGACCTAACACTAATCTTAGCTCTAAATCTAAAACTATCCCTAAACCGAACCCTAACACTAGCCCTACTGGTAACCTTATATCTACACCTAACACTAACACTAGCCCTAGACCTAAACCTAATCCTAAATCTAGCCATAACTATAGCTCTAGACCTAAAGACAAAATAGACCTAGCCTTAACAATAACCCTTAATCTAACCCAAACCCTAACCCTACCTCTAGACCTAACCCTAGTCCTAATTCTGCCTATAACCCTAACCATTACCATACCTGAACACTGTCCTTGACACTAACATTAACCCTAGCTCTAAATTTCACCCTAACACTAAAACTAACCCTGAAACTACATCTAGCCCTAACATTAACCATAAAACTAGTCTTAATCATTACACTAGTTCTTACATTAGCCATAGCTCTAACCTATCACAAAACCTAGCCCTAATCCAAGCCCTACCTTAGGATTAAACCCTAAAGCTAACCTTAACAATAACCCTAGCCCTAACTATAACCCTAAGCCTAACCCTAGTCCTAATCCTAACCATAAACGTAGCTGTAACCCTAGCTTTAACCCTATTTATTACCCTATGATAACTATAATCCTTATGCTAACCTTAGGCGGAAACCTAATCCTAGCACTAGCCTTAATCCTATTAACCTAAACCTAACCTGAACCCTAAATCTAACTGTGTCCTTACCCAATCCCTAAATGTAAGACTAATTAGACCCCTAAAACTAAACCTTAATCTAAACCCAACCCTAAACTTGACCCTGACTCTAATAATACAGATACTTCTAAACCTAACCATAACAAGAAACCTAAACTTTCAATAGACCTAGCCATAAACCTAACCCTAAATCTATTCATAACCATACCCTAGACCTGAAATTAGCCCTAACTCTAATCTAGCCCTAACCCTAATACAAAACTTAGGGCACATCCTAGCAAGGAACCTCACCTAGGTCTAGTGTAAGAGTCAGGTTTAGGTTAAAGGTCAGCTTTAGGGCTAGGGTTATTATTAGGGTCAGGATCAGGGTCAGAGTTAGCATTTGGTTTAGCTAAAAGTTTAGGATTAAGGCTCGAATTAGCATTAGGTTTAGGTTTTGGATTAGGGTAATGGATAAAGTTTAGTTTAGGTTTTAGTTAAGGTTTTGGGTAATGGATGAGTTAAGTTTAGCAATTGGGTTAGGGTTACCATTAGGGTTATAGTTATGTTTAGTGTAATGGAGAGGTGTAGAGCTATGTATTGTTATGGTTTGGATTAACTCTAGGATTAGGGCTAGGTTTAGGGATAGGGTTAGGGTGTGATTTAGGGTAAGTTTTAGGGTTAGGGAAAGTGTTATGTTTAGGGGTAGGGTTATAGTTAAGTCAGGGTAAGGATTAGTGTTTGAGCTAGTGTTAGGGCTAGGGCGAGGGTTATGTTTAGTTTTGGGGTAGGGTAAAATTAAGGCTACATTTAGGGCTAGGATAAGGGCTAGGGTTTGTGTTAGGGTTAGGGCTAGGATTATGGCTAGGGTTAATATCACGTCTAGGGTTAAGGTTAGGAATAGTTTAAGGGTTAGTTTTATGGCTAGGACTATCGTAAGGTTTAGACAGGGTAAGAGTCAGGTTTATACCTAGGGGAATTATAAGGGTCACGGTTAGTATTAGGGTTTGGTTTACTTTTGAGGTTAGAGTTAGGGCTCAAATTAGAATTTGGGTTAGGGTTAGTGTAATAATTGGATTAGGTTTAGGTTAGACTAATTGATAGGTTTATGGATAGTGATAGGGTTAGGGTTAATCCTAGGGTTAGATTTATGGTAAGGGTTATGTTTAGGGTAATGAGTACAGTTAGAGTTAAGTTTAGGGCTAGGGATATGGTTAAAATTAGGTCTTGTGTTAGGGTTAAGGTGAGGGTTAGACCTAGGATTAGGTTTAGGGTTTTAGCATAAGGGTTAGGTTCTGAGCTATGGTTAGGGCTAGGCTGAGAGTTAGGTTTAGACTTAGGTCTAGGGATAGGATTATGTTAAATTTTGGGTTACGGTTGGTGTTAGGGTTAGACTTAGGTTTAGTGTTGGGGTCAGAATAAGGATCAGGTTAGGGTTAGGGTTTGGGATAGTGTTAGAGCTAAAACAAAGGCTAGAGTTAGGACTATTAATAGGGTTAGGGTTTTTGTTAGTCTAAAGACTAGAGATAGGTCTAGGGTTACTCTTCGGTTTAGGATTTCACTTAGGGTAAAGGACTGATTTAGATCTAGAGTTAGGGTTATGGTGAGGGTTAGAGTTAGAGTTAAAGCTAGGTTTAGGGCTCAGTTTTTGGCTACTTTTGTGTTAGGGTTAAGGCTAGGATTAGGGCAATGGCTAATATAAGAACTAGGGTTACCTTTAGGGTTAGTTTTAGGGTTAGGGTTAGGAGTAGTTTGAGTGCTAGTGTTAGGTTTAAGGTTAAGTTGATATTTATAGCTACGGTTCTTGTTAGGATAGGAGTCAGGGTCAGGGTTAGTTTTAGGGTTAGTGTTAAGACTTGAATTAGGGCCAATTTTAATGTTAGTGTTCGGTTTGAGTTTAGGACAGGGTTTAGATCTAGGGTGAGTGTTAGGATATGAGTTAGTGTCAGGGTTAGTTTTAAGGTGAGGCTTGGGACTCGAATTAGGGCTAGGTTTAGGTCTAGGTGAAGTGTTAGTGTTTGGTTTAAGTTAAGGTTTAGGGTTAGGGCTATTGCTCGGTTTTGGTTTACTGCTAGGATTGGGTTAGGGCTAGTTTTACTATTATCATTAGTGTTAGGGCTAGTGTTAGTTTTAGGCTTAGACTTAGGTTTAAGGTTAGATTTAGATATGATTGGGGCTTGGACTAACTTTCTGGCAACTGTTAGGGCTAGTGTTAGGTTTATGGTAGCAGATAGGGATAGAACAAGCACTAGGGCTAGGGCAAGAGTTAGAGTTAGTCTTAGGGCTAGAGTTAGGATAGGGTTAGAGATAGAGCTAAATTGGGGCTAGGATTAGGGTAGGTTTTGTGTTTAGCTTAAGCCAATGGTTAGGGTTACGTTTAAATTTAGGGTAATGGATGACATTATAGGTAGGTTTAGAGGTAGGTTGAGGGTTAGAATTAGGGTTAGGTGTAGGGCTAGATGCCTAGCACTCGAATTAGAGCTCAGGTTATGGCTAGTTATGGGTTAGGGTTTGGTTTAGGTTAAGATTTAGGGTTAGAACAATGGCTAGGTTTTATTTTAGGGCTAGAGCTTGGAATAGGGCTAGTATTAGGATTAGGAATATTGTTAGAGCTAGTTGTAGAATGAGGTTTAGGCTTAAGTTTAGGGTTAGATTTAGTGTTATGATTAGATCTAGGGTTAGGGCTATGGCTAGCGTTAGTGCTCAGGTTAGGTCTATTGTGAGGGTTATGGTAACGAATAGGGTTATAAATAGAAGTAGGGCTAGGGTGTGATTTAGAGTTAGTCTTAGGGCTAGGGTTAGGGATAGTGTTAAGGATAGGGTTCAAATAGGGCTAGGATTAGTGCTATGATTAGTGTTAGGGTTAGGCCTATGGTTAGGGCTAGGGTTAGGTTTAGTTTTAGGGGAAGGGTTGGGGTTATATAGCTAGGTTCAGTGCTAGGGTGAGGGTTATATTTAGGGATAGGGATAGGGTTCGGGTTCAAGTTAGGATTAAGTAAGTTTAGGGCTAGGATGAGGGCTAGGGTTTGCATTGGGGTTAGGGCTAGGATTAGGGTTAGGAATAATGTCAGGTCTAGGGTTATGGTTAGGGATAGTGATAGGGATAGGTCTATGGCTAGGTCTAGTGTAAGGGTTAGGTTTAGTGTAGGGCTCAGGTATAGAGCTAGGTTATTATTAGGGTCAGAGTATGACTTAGGGTTTGGTTTGGTTTAAGGTGTAAGGTTAAGGCTCAAAATAGCATTAGGATTAGGGTTGTGTTTTGCGTAATGGATAGAGTTAGGTTTACAGTTCAGGTTAGGTTTAGAGTAAAATATAGGGTTAGTGTTAGGGATAGGGTTAGGGTTAGGCCGAGGGTTAGCATTTGGTATAAGCTAACGAAATGAATAGGTTTAGTGCTAGTGTTAGGGCTTAGGTAAATATTAGGATTTGGGCTAGGATTTGGGTTACTCCTAGGGTTAGTGATAGGGTTCAGTTTAGTGTAAGTGTTAGGGGTTGAGCTGGTTTTAGGGCTAGGGCAAGGGTTAGGTTTAGAATCAGGGTTACAATTAGGGCTACAGTTAGGGTTAGGGTTAGGGTTAGGGCTAGGGTTAGCATTAGGGTTAGGGTTCTGTTTAAGATAATGGATAAAATTAGAGCTTTTATTTAGGCTATGGTTACACTTAGGATTAGGGATAGAGTTAGGGTTAGGTTTAGTGCTAGGGTTATGTTTAGAGTAACGGTTAGAGTTTGAGTTAGGTTTAGGGCTATGGCAAGCATTAGGTTTATTATTCGTGCTAGGGTTAGGGTTAAGGTTATGCTTAGTTCTAGGATTAGGGCTTGTATTAGGGCTAGGTTTTGTGTGAGGTTTATGGCTAGTGTTAGGGCTATGGGTAATGTAAGAGCTAGGGTTATGTTTATGGCTAATTTTTTTTGGTTAGGGTTATAGATATGTCTAGTGTTAGGTTTAAGTTTTGAGAAAGGATAAGGATTAGAGACAGGATTTGTGTTATGGTAAGCATCAGCGTTCGGGTTCGCATTGGGTTTATTGTTAGGGCTAGAATTAGTACTAGGGTTAGGTGTAGTGCTAGAGTTAATCTTCATATTAGGTTAATGGTTATTTTAGGGCTAGGGCTAGGTTTTTTTTTAGGACTAGTGCTAGAGTTATGGCTATATTTAGGATTAAGTTTAGGTCTAGTACTAGTGTTATGGTTAGGGTTAGGTATAGGTTTACTGGTAGGTCTAGTGTTAGGTTTCAGTTTAGTGTTTAGGTCAGGCTTTGTACTAGGGTTAGCGATAGGGTCAGAATAAGGTAATTGTTAGGCTTAGGCTTCGGGTTAGGTTAGAGATATAATGAGGGATAGAATTAGGACTAGTAATATAGTGTTTGGGGTAAGCCAAGGATTAGGTTAAAAGTAGGGTAGCATTGGGATGTGAGTTTGGCTTAGGGTAAGGAATAGGTTTAGAGCTAGGGTTTGGATTAATGTTAGGGTTAGGGTTAGGGTTAGGTTTAGGGTTAAAGCTAGGGTTGAGGCTCAGATTAGCGCTAGGTTTTGTTTTAGGATTAGGACTATGGCTAGGATTACGACTAAAGTTAGGGCTAGTGTTAGAATTAGGGAATAGATACGGATGGTACTAGAAATAGGTCTAGGGCTAGTGTTAGTGTTAGTCTTAGGGCTAGGGATAGAGTTAGCGTTACAGTTAGCAATAAATTAGGGCTAGGATTTGAGATATGGTTAGTGTTAGGATTAGGCCTAGGGTTAGGGCTAGGGTTATTGTTAGTGGTAGTGTTAGGGTTAGGGTTAGGGATAGGGGAAAGGATGTGGTTATATCTAGGTTCAGAACTAGGGCGAGTGTTGAAATTAGGGTTTGGGATAGGGTTAATGTTCATGTTAGGATTAAGGCTAGGTTTATGATTAGGATGAGGGCATGGGTTTGTGTTAGGTTTAAGGCAAGAGTAAGGTAGAGTGCTAATGTCAGGTCTAGGGTTACATTTAGGGATACTGTTAGGGTTAGTTTTATGTCTAGGTCTTGTTTAAAGGTTATGTTTAGGGTAAGGGTCAGTTTAGAGCTACGTGTGTTATTAGAGTCAGGGTCTTGCTCAGATTTTGATTTAGGTTTTGGTTCATTTTTAGGGCTCGGATTAGCATTAGGGTTTGGTTTAAAGTTAGGATTAGAGTAACTGATAGTGTTAGGTTTAGTGTTCATTTTAGGTTTAGGTAAGGATAAGGTTAATATTAGCGAAAGGTTTGGGGTTAGGCCTAAATGGATAGGGTTACATTTAGGTTTAGGACTAGGGTTAGTGTTTGGTTTAGCATTAACTGTTAGAGTTTTGCCGCAGTCTGGCTGGGCACAAAATCACGAGCTACTCACAGCCTTGTAGATTCAAACAGCAATTCTTTATTCCCGAACTCACACCGGCACTCTACAAACACGTTCTGGGGGAATTCACTTTCTGGGCAAAATTCACGTTCTGGGCGAAATCCCAAATACTCTCTGAATCCCAGGAGAACTCAAGGAGCAGGTGCGCCTGAAGCAGCAGGATACGCCCTTTTCCCAGCAGGGTACACCTTAAACCTGGAACAGCCCTAAACCTTGATTGTCCTAAACCAGGAAAGCCCTAAACCCTGATCCGCCCTAAAGCCGGATCAGCCCTGGTCCTTGAGCAAGGTTACCTTACATGCAATGTCCCTGCAAATGACCTGGGTCATGCCATGCGTCATACCTATTTGGCAATGGCCCTCAGCAGAGTTTGTGCTAGGATTAGGACTAGGGCAAATGTTAGGTTTATGGTTAGGTCTAGGGTTAAGTTTACAGTTAGGGTTAGAGTAGGTTTAGGGTTAGGGCTAGTTTTATCATGATGTTTATAATTAGGGTTATGGTTATGGGTGTGGTTAGAGATATGTTTAGAGCTATGTTTGGGTTAGGGTTATGTTTAGGGTAATGGATAGGTTTAGGTCTAGGATTATGGTTAGTATTAGGGTTAGGGTTAGTTTTAGGTCTAGGATTAGTGTTAGGGTTAGGTTTAGGTTAAGTGTTAGGGTTTGAGCTATGGTTAGGGCTAAGTTGATGGTTAGGGTTGGTGTCAGGTCTAGGTTTAGGATTAGGGTTAAGTTTAAGTCTAGGGTTATCATTAAGGTTACTGTTATGTTTAGGGTAATGGATAGGGATAGCGCTAGAGTTAGGGCTTGGATTATGGTTAGGATTAATTCTATTGTTAGGTTTAGGTTTAGGGCCAGATTTAGGGTTAGGGTTAGATTTAGGGTAATGGTTAGGGCTAAGGTTAGGTTTAAAACGAGGTGTAGGGATCAGTTTAGGGATAGATTTTGTGTTAGGTTAAGGCTATGGCTAATGTAAGAACTAGAGTTATGATTAGGGCTACATTTAGGGTTACAGTTAGGGCTAGTACTAGTTTTAGGTTTACATATACTTTTAGTGCGATGTTAGAGATAGGGTTAGTTTGATGTCAGACACAGGCTCAAGGTTAGTTTTAGGGTTAGGTTAGGACTGGAATTAGGGCTAAGTTTAGGGATAGGTGTAGGGTTAGGTTTTGGTTAGATTAAGTGTTAGGGTTAGGGTTATGGCTCAGTTTTGTTTTAGGGTTTGAACTAGATTAGGGTAGTTGTAAGATTAGTGTTACTGTTAGAGCTAGTGTAAGTGTGAGATTTAGGCTTAAAGTTATGGTTGGACTTAGAGTTATGGTTACTTCTAGGGTTAGGGCTAGGGCTAATGTTAGGGCTAAGGTTAGGGCAAGTGTTAGGGTTATGGTAAGAGATAGGGTTAGATCTGGGAATACGGCTAGGACAAGAGTTAGTGTTATTCTTAGTGGTAGTGGTAGGATTAGGGTTAAATTAGGTCTAGGATAAGGTCTAGGATTAGTTTAAGTGTTAAGTCTAGAGTTAGAGTTAGGGTTAGATTTGGGATAAGGGATGGGATTATAGCGAGGTTCAGAACTAGGCTGAGTGATAAAATTAGGGATAGGGCTAGAGTTCTGGTTCAGGTTAGGATCAAAGCTAGGTTTAGGGCTAGCTTTTGTGTTAGGGTTATGGCAAGAATTAGGGCTAGGGCTAAATCAAGTATAGGGTTATGGTTAGGGATAGTTTTTGGGTAAGATTTATGGCTAGGTCTAGTTAAGAGTTAGGTTTTTTGTGAGGTTCAAGTTGAGAGCTACGCGATAGTCAGAGTCAGGTTTTGGGTTTGTGTTAGGTTGAGGTTTAGGGTTATGGCTCAAATTAGCATTAGGTTTGAGTTAGGGCTAGGGCAATGGATAAGGTTAGGTTTAGGGTTCAGGTTTGGTTTAGGGCTCAGGTTAGATTTAGGGTAATGGACAGGGTTAAGGTAAGTCCTAGGTTTAGCATTAGGTTTACTTAGGATTAAAGCTAGGGTAGGGCTTGGGTTAGGGCTAGGTTTTGCAATAGGTTAGGGCTATGGCAAATGTAAGAACTTAGCTATGATAGGGCTAGTTTTAGGGTTAATATTAGACCTAAGTATAGTTTTAGGTTTAGGTTTAGTGTTAGAGTGATGTTTAGAGCTAGGCTTAGTGTTGGTGTCAGGGTCAGTGTTCAGTTTAGGGTTATGGTTAATGTAAAAGCAGTATTAGGACTAGGGATTAGATTAGGGAAAAGGTTAGTTTTCGGCTTTAGGCTAAGGGTTATTATTAGGGCTAGGGCTAGGTTTTTCTTTAGGTCTAGGCACAGAGTTACGGATAGATTATGATTAGGTTTAGGTCTAGGGCTAGTGATAGTGCTAGGTTTAGGTATAAGTTTACCATCAAGGCTAGTATTAGTGTTCAGTTTAGGGTTAGGTTCAGGTTTAGACCTATGATTACTGTTAGGGTCAGAATAAGGGTTAGACGTAGCGTTAGGGTTTGGTTTGTGGTAGAGCTAGAATGAGGCCTAGGGTTAGTGTATGGGTTAGATTAAAGATTAGGTCTAACCTAATCCTAAGCCTAATTCATAACCTTACCCAAACCCTAACCCTATGGGTTAGGTTAAGGATTAGGATTAGGATTACGATTAGGATTAGCATTAGGTTTAGGGTTTGGCATAGGGTAAGGGAAAGGGTTAGAGATAGGATTAGGACTAGGGTTGGGGTTAAAGATAGGTTCATGGCTCGGATTAGGGCTAGTTTCTGTGTTAGAATTATGGCTAAGTTTAGAGCAATGACTAATGGAAGAACTATGGTTTTAGGGTTAGTTTTTGGGTGATGGTTAGGGATTAAACCTCTAGTGTTAGGATCACGTTTAAGGTTAGGGTGAAATTTAGAGCTGTGTTAGTGTTAGATTAATAGTGAGGGTCAGGTTTACTTTTAGGGTTAGGGTTAGGACTCGAATTAAGGCTAGGGTTACTGTAAGGGTTTGTTTTAGTGTTAGGGTGGTGTTTAGAGCTAGGGTGAGTGTCAGGATGTGAGTCAGAGTTAGGATTAGTATCAAGGTTAAGATTAGGATTCTAATTAGGGCTAGGCTTAGGTCTAGGTGTAGTGTTAAGGTTTGGTTTATGTTAAGGTTTAGGGTTAGCAGTATTGCTCGGGTTTGTTTTACTGTAAGGGTTAGGGTTAGTACTATATTTATGATTAGCATTAGGGCTAGGGCTAGTGTTAATGTTAGGCTTAGGCTTAGGCTTAGAGTTAGCTTTAGAGTTAGGGTTAGATCTAGGTTTAGGAATAGGAATAAAGATTAGGCAGTGGTTATTGCTACGTTAGGGCTAGGGTTAGGACTAGAGTTAGGATTACGGTAATGGATAGGGTTAGAAGTAGGTATAGGGCTAGTGTGAGAGTTAGAGTTAGTCTTAGTGCTAGAGTTAGTGTTACGGTTAGGGATATGGTAAAATTAGGGCTAGAATTTGAGCTAGGGTTAGTTTTCACCTTAGGCCTAGTGTTAGGGTTAGGGTTAGGGTTAAGTTTAGGGTAAGGAAGGGCATTATAGCTAGGTTTTCAGAGGGTGAGGGTTAGAATTAGGTTTAGGGCTATTATTAGGGTTAGGGTTATGATTAAGGCTAGGTTTGGGGATAGGATGAGGGCTATCGTTTATTTTAGTGTTATGGCTAGGATTAGGGCTGGGGCTAACATCAGATCTAGGGTTATGTTTGAAGATAGTTTTACAGTTAGGTTTATGGCTACATGTGATACAAGTGTTAGGTTTAGAGTTAGGGTCAGGTTTAGAGCTAGGTGTAATATTAGAGTCATGTTCTGTGTTAGAAATTTGAAATAGTTTAAGGTTTAAAGTTAGGGCTTGAATTATCTTTATGGTTCGTGTTAGTATAATTGTAGGGGGAGATTTAGGGTTTAGGTTTGGTTTAGAATAATGCATATGTTTAGGATTATGGATAGGGTTAAGTTTAGGCCTACGGTTATGGTTAAGGCAATGGATAGGGTTAGAGATAGGGTTAGGGCTAGGGTTATGATTTTGATTAGGGCTAGGTTTAGGATTAGGTTTAGGGTTAAAACTCAGGTTAGGGCTTGGTTTTGGGCTAGGTTTGGGGTTAACAGTGCTAGGGTTAGGGGTATGGCTAATGTAGGTACCAGGTTACAATTAGGGTTAAATTTAGGGTTAGGCTACAAAGAGAAGTAGAAAAAGATCTTAGAAGATGGAAAAATATACCCTGTTCATGGATAGGCAGAACTAACATCATCAAAATGGCGATATTACCAAAAGTTCTCTATAGGTTTAATGCAATGCCAATCAAAATCCCAACGGCATTTCTTGTAGAAATGGATAAAGCAATCATGAAATTCATATGGAAGAATAAAAGACCCAGAATAGCAAAAGCAATTCTAAGTAGGAAGTGCGAATCAGGCGGTATAGCGATACCAGACTTAAAACTATATTACAGAGCAACAGTAACAAAAACAGCATGGTACTGGTACCAAAACAGGAGGGTGGACCAATGGTACAGAATAGAGGACACAGAGACTAATCCACAAAGCTACAACTATCTTATATTTGATAAAGGAGCTAAAAGCATGCAATGGAGGGAGGATAGCATCTTCAACAAATGGTGCTGGGAAAACTGGAAATCCATATGCAACAAAATGAAACTGAATCCCCTCCTCTCGCCATGCACAAAAGTTAACTCAAAGTGGATCAAGGAGCTTGATATCAAATCAGAGACTCTGCGTCTGATAGAAGAAAAAGTTGGCTCCGATCTACATATTGTAGGGTCGGGCTCCAAATTCCTTAATAGGACACCCATAGCACAAAAGTTGATAACAAAAATCAACAAATGGGACTTACTTAAACTGAAAAGTTTTCTCTCAGCAAGAGAAACAATAAAAGAGGTAAATAGGGAGCCTACATCATGGGAACAAATTTTTACTCCTCACACTTCAGATAGAGCCCTAATATCCAGAGTATACAAAGAACTCAAATAATTAAACGATAAGAAAACAAATAACCCAGTCAACAAATGGGCGAAAGACCTGAACAGACACTTCTCAGAGGAGGACATACAATCAATCAACAAGTACATGAAAAAATGCTCACCATCTCTAGCAGTCAGAGAAATGCAAATCAAAACCACCCTAAGATACCATCTCACTCCAGTAAGATTGGCAGCCACTATGAAGTCAAACAACAACAAGTGCTGGAGAGGATGTGGGGAAAAGGGTACTCTTGTACATTGCTGGTGGGACTGCAAACTGGTGCGGTCAATCTGGAAATCAGTATGGAGATTCCTGGGAAAGCTGGGAATGGAACCACCATTTGACCCAGCTATTGCCCTTCTTGGACTTTTCCCCGAAGACCTTAAAAGAGCGTACTACAGGGATACTGCTACATCGATGTTCATAGCAGCACAATTCACAATTGCTAGACTGTGGAACCAACCCAGATGCCCTTAAGTAGATGAATGGATAAAAAAAAAATGTGGCATTTATACACCATGGAGTATTACGCAGCACTAAAAAATGACAAAATCATAGAATTTGCAGGGAAATGGATGGCACTAGAGCAGATTATGCTTAGTGAAGCTAGCCAATCCCTAAAAAACAAATACCAAATGTCTTCTTTGATATAATGAGAGCAACTAAGAACAGAGCAGGGAGGAAGAGCAGGAAGAAAAGATTAACATTAAACAGATAGATGAGGTGGGATGGAAAGGGAGAGAAAAGGGAAATTGCATGGTAATGGAGGGAGACCCTCATTGTTATACAAAATTACATATAAGAGGTTGTGAGGGGAATGGGAAAATAAACAAGGAGAGATATGAATTACAGTGGATGGGGTAGAGAGAGAAGAAGGGAGGGGAGGGAGGGGGGATGGTAGAGGATAGGAAAGGTAGCAGAATACAACAGTTACTAATAGGGTATTATGTAAAAATGTGGATGTGTAACCGATGTGATTCTGCAATCTGTATTTGGGGTAAAATTGGGAGTTCATAACCAACTTGAATCTAATGTATGAAATATGATATGTCAAGAGCTTTATAATGTTTTTAACAACCAATAAAAATAAATTAAAAAAAAAATTAGGGTTAGGGTTAGTGGTAGGTCTAGTTTAGGTTTAGGGTTAGGGTTAGGGTGATGTTTAGACTAGGGTTAGTATTGTGGTCAGTGTCAGGGTCACTGTTAATTCTAGTTTTCATCTTAAAACTAGAATTAGCACTAAGTTTAGGGTTAGGGTTAACGGTTCACCTAGGTTAAGGGTGAGTTTTAGGGCTATGGCTTGGTTTTATTTTAGGGCTAGTGTTAGATTTAGAGTTAGGGTTAGGCTTAGGATTAGGTTTTGATTTAGAGTTAAAATTAGACCTAGGTTAGGGCTACAGCTAATGATAGGGCTAGGATTAGGGCTAGGGTTAGGGCTAGGATTAGGGTTCTGGTAAGGAATAGTGTTCGAACTAGGGATTGGGCTAGGGTGGGAGTTAGATTTAGTCTTTAGGCTAGGGTTAGGGCTAGGGTAAGGAATAGGACTAAATTAGGGCTAAGATTATGGCTAGGGTTAATTTTGGGTTTAGGCCTAAAGTTAGGTTTAGGTTTAGGATTAATGCTTGGTTTAGGGCTAGGATAAGGCCTGGGGTTTGTGTTAGATTTAGGACTAGGATTAGAGCTATGGCTAATGTCAGGTCTAAGGTTAGGGTTGGGGATAGTTTTAGGATCAGGATTATGGCTAGGTCTAGTGTAAGGGTTAGGTTTAATGTAAATTCAGCCTTAGAGCTAGGAGGCTTATTAGGGTCATTGTCATTATTAGAGTTTGCTTGAGGTTAGGGTCTATGGTTAGGGCTTGAGTTAGCACTAGTGTGTGAGTTAGGTACTGATAGGGTTTTATTTAGTGTTTACATTAGTTTTAGCGTAATTGATAGGATTAGGGTTAATGATAGGCTTAAGTTTTGGCTTAGGGTTCACATTAGGGTAAGGGTTATGGTTAGTATAATGGATGGAATTAGAGCTAAGTTTAGGGCTAGGTTTCTGGTTAGGAAGAGGTCTTGAATTAGCGTTACGGTTAGGGTTAAAACTAGGGTGAGGCTTAGGTTTATGTTTAGCAAAAGGATTAGGTTTTTAGCTAGGGTTAGGGTTAGGGTGAGGGTTAGGTTTAGGGTTACTTCTAGGGATAAGATTATAGTACTCATAGGATTAGGGTTAGGATTAGGGCTAGTGACATCATTAGGGATAGGGTTAGGGTTAGGGTAATGTATACAATTAGATATATATTTAGAGCTATGTTTAATGTTAGATTGATGTTTACGCTTAGAGTTAGGGCTATGGTTATATTTAGATTTATAGTAAGGGTTAGGGTTTGAGCTAGGGTTTGGTCTGTGTATGGCAAGTGTGAGATTTAAAGTTAGGTCTATGGTTAGTTTTTCACTTAGATTTAGGTTTAGCATTAAGCCTAGAATTATCAATAAGTTTAGGTTTAGGTTTAGAGTAATTGGTCAGTTTAGAGCTAGGTTTAAGGCTATGGCTAAGTTTAGGTTTAGGGTAGTGTTAGGGTTAGATTGAGGGATGGGTGTAGGTTTATATTTAGAATAATGTTTAGGTTTTGAGCTAGGATTAGGACTAAGGCGAGAGTAAGGTTAGGGTTAGGGCTAGGGTTAGAATTAGGGTTATGCTTAAGGCTTGATTTAGGCTTAGGATTAGCTGTAGGTTTTGTGCTAGGTTTAGGGCTAGGGTTAGGGCTATGGGTAATGTTAGCACTAGTGTTATGTTGAGGACTAGTTGTAGGTTTAGGGTTATGGCTAGGTCTAGTCTTATGCTTAGATTTTTGGCTAGGTCTAGTGTTATGTTTAGATTTTTGGTAGGGTCAGATTTAGAGACAGGTTTACTCTAAAGGCAGAGTCTGTGTTTGGGTTAGAGTTAGTGTTAGGGTTACAGTCCGAATTAGGACTATGTTAAGTCTAGGGTTAGGTTAGTGTTATTGTTAGGGCTAGAGCTAGGTTTATGTTTAGATCTAGGAGAAGAGTTAAGGCTATATTTAGGATTTGCTTTAGGTCTAGGGCTAGTGTTAGGGTAGGTCTAGGGTTAAGGTCAGCTTTAGACCTAGGGATAGGGTCAGAATAAGGGTGAGGGTTAGTGTTAGAGTTTTAGATAGGGTTATAGCTAGAATGATGGCTAGGGTTAAGACTATTAATAGGGTTAGAGTTTTGGTTAACCTAAGAATTAGAGATCGGTCTAGGGTTACCATTAGGGTTAGGTTTTTTCTTAGGTTAAGGGATAGCCTTAGAGCTAGGGTTAATGCTAGAGTTAGGGTTAGGGTTAGGGTTAAATATAAATATATTTTGAGCTCGGATTAGGGCTAGTTTTTGTATTAGGATTAGGGTTAGATTTTTGCATTGGCTAATATAAGAGCCAGGGTTACAATTAGGGTTAGTTTTAGGGTTAGAGTTAGGGGTAGGTCTAGTGTTAGGTTTAGGTTTAAGGTTAGGTTAATATTTAGAGCTAGGGTTATTGTTAGGATATGAGAAAGCATCAAGATTAGTTTTAGGGTTAGGATTAGCACTCAAATAAGGGCTAGGGTTACTGTTTGGTTTAAGGTGAGGGCTGTGTTTAGAGCTAGGGTGACTGTTAGGATATCAGTCAGGTCAGGTTTTGCTTTAAGTTTAGGGTTATGACTTGAATTAGGGCTAGGGTTGCTTTTAGGTTTTGGTTTAAGTTTAGGGTTGCCTTTAGAGATAGGGTCAGTTTTAGAATATGAGTCAGGGTCAGGGTAAGTTTTAAGGTTAGGTTTAGGACTCAAATTAGGCTAGGATTATGTCTAGGTGTACTGTTATGTTTTGGTTTAAGTTAATTTTTAGTGTTAGGGCTGTTGCTCAGTTTTGTTTTAAGTCCTAGGTTTAGGGTTTGGGCTAGTTATAAGATTAGCATTAGGGTTAGGGCTAGTATTAGTGTTAGGCTTAGGTTTTTGTTAGGGTTAGATTTGGATTTAGCATTAGATCTAGGATTAGGGCTAGGTCTAAATATAGGGCAAGGGTCAGGGCTAGGGTTATGGTTACTATAACAGATAGGGTTAGAACTAGGGCTAGGACTAGGGTGAGAGTTAAAGTTAATCTTAGGCCTAGGGTTTTGGTTAGTTTTAGGGATAGGGCTAAGTTATTGCTAGGGGTTGTGATCAGCTTATGCCTAGTGTTAGGGCTAGGGTTATAGTTAATTTTAGGGTATGGTGTGTTGTTATAGCTAGGATTAGAGGTAGGGTGAGGGTTAGAATTTGGTTTAGGACTAGGATTAGGGTTAGGGTTATGATTAAGACTAAGTTTAGGGCTAGGATGATGCACAGGGTTACTTGTAGTGTTAGGTCTAGAATTAGGGCTAGGGTTTATGTCAGCCTAGTGTTACAGTTTGGGGTAGATTTAGAGTTATGTTTGTGTCTAGGTCTAGTGTAAGTTTTAGGCTTAGGGTAAGGGTCAGGTTTAGAGCTAGGTATATTTTTAGGGTCAGGATTAGGGTTTGGGTTTGTTTTAGGTTAAGGTTTAGGGATAGTGCTAAAATGAGCATTAGGTTTAGGGTTAGGGTTAGGGCAATTGATTGTGTTAGTTTTAGATTTCAGGGAAGGTTTAGGGCAATGGAGAGCTTTAGGGTTAGCAAAAGGGTTAGGTTTATGCCTAGGGTTAGCATTAGGATTAGGGTTATCATAAGGATGATACATCGGGTTAGAGCTATGGTTAGGGCTATGGTTAGGTTACGATTAGGGATAGAGTTAGGTTAGGTTTTGAGTTAGGACTAGTAACCCTAGCTTAGGGTAGGGTTAGGGTTTGATTTAGGGTAAAGGTTATGTTTTGTGCTAGGATTAGGTCTAGGACAAGGGTTAGGCTTAGTGATATGGTCAGTGTTAGGTTTAGGGTTAGGGCTAGGGTTTTCATTAGGGTTAGCATTAGGTTTAGGGTAATAGATTGGGTTAGATATAACGTTAGCTTTATGGTTAAGGTTAGGTTTAGATTTAAGTTTTGTTTTAGGGCTAGGTTTACTGTTGGTTTTAATTTAAAATTCAGGTTTTGAGTTAGGGTTAAGGCTATGGCAAGTTGTAGGTTTAGGGATAGGTCTAGGGATCACTTTATGGATTGGTTGGGCTTTTGGTTAGGGTTAAGGATAGGGTTATTATTAGGGTTAGGGTTAGACTTAGGCTAATGCCTAGGGTTAGATAGTTTTAGGTTTAGGGTTAAGGTTAAGATTAGGGCTATGGTTAGGGTTATGGTTAGGAATAGTGCTAGGGTCATGTTTGGGCGAAGGGTTAGTCTTTGAGGTAGGGTTAGGACTAAGGTGAGGGTTAGGGTTAGGGTTAGGACTGGGGTTAAGGTTAGGGTGAGGGTTATGCTTAGGGTAGGTTTAGGCCTCGATTAGGGTTAAAGTTATTATGTTTTGTGTTAGATTTAGTCCTAGGGTTAGTGCTATGTGTAATGTAAGCTCTAGGGTTGTGATTAGAGCTAGTTTTATGGTTAGGCTTAACCCTAGGTCTAATGTTACATTTAGGTTTGGGTTAGGGTCAGATTTATAGCTAGGTTTAAAGTTAGTGTCAGGGCCAGTGTTCAGTTTAAAGTTAGGGTTAGGGTGAAAGCCAGAATAGGACTAGGGTTAGGTCTAGTGGTAGGTTTAGTGTTTGGTTTAGAATAAGGGTTATTGTTAGGGCTAGGACTATGTTTTTGTTTAGGTCAAGGGCTAGAGTACTAGCTAGATTTAGGATTAGGTTTAGGTATGTAGCTAGTGTTAGTGTTAGGATTAGGTATAAGTTTACTGGTAGGGCTAGTTTCAGGTTTCGGTTTCATTTTAGGGTCAAATTTAGACCTATAATTAATGTTAGGGTCAGAATAAGGGTGAAGGTTAGGGTGAGGTTTTAAGTTAGGGTTAGATCTAGAATTTGGCTAGTGTTAGGACTAGTAATAGGGTTATTGTTTGGGTTTGGCTAAGAATTAGGATTAGGACTAGAGTTAGCATTATGAATAGGGTTTGTTTTGGGGTAATGGATAGGATTAGAGCTAGGGTTAGGGCTAGGATTAGGGTTAGGTTTAGGGCTAGTTTTAGGGTTAGGGTTAGGGTTAAATCTAGTCTTAGGGCATGGATTAGTGCTATTTTTATGTTAGAGTTAGTGCTAGGTTTTGGCTAAGGCCAATGTAAGAACTAGGGTTATGATTAGGATTAGTTTTAGGGTTAGGTTTACAGTTAGGTCTAGTGTTAGCATTAGTTTTAGGGTTAGGGTGATATTTAGAGCTAGGCTTTGTGTTTGGATATGAGTCAGAGTGAGGGTTAGTTTTAGGCCTAGACTCGAATTAGAGCTTGGTTATGGCTAGTTATTGGTTAGGGTTTGGTTTAGTTTAAGATTTAGGGTTAGAACAATGGCTAGGTTTAGGGGTAGGGTTAAGGTTAGGGTTCAAATAGGGCTTGGTTTAGCGCTATGATTAGTGTTAGGGTTAGGAATATGGTTAGGGCTAAGGTTAGGGTTAGTTTTAGGGGAAAGTTTGGGGTTATATAGCTAGGTTCAGTGTTAGGACAAGGTTTATATTTAGGGATAGGGCTAGGTGAGGGTTTCGTTTAGGATTAAGTCTAGGTTTAGGGCTAGGATTAGGTCTAGGGTTTGTGTTAGGGTTAGGTCTAAATAAGGGCTAGGGCTAATATCAGGTCTAGGGTTATGGTTAGGGATAGAGTTAGCGATATGTTTATGGCTAGGTCTGGTGTAAGGATTAGGTTTAGCATAGGGGTCAGGTATAGAGCTAAATTATTATTACGGTCAGAGTATGGGTTAAGGATTGGTTTGGGTTAAGGTTTAAGGTTAGGGCTCAAATTAGCATTAGGGTTAGGGTTAGGGTTAGAGTAATGGATAAAATTAGGTTTACACTTTAGGTTAGGTTTAGAGTAATATATGGGGTGAGTGTTAGGCATCGGATTCGGGTTAAGCCTAGAGTAAATATTTGGTTTAGGCTTATATATAGATTAATAAGTATGTTTAGTGCTAGTGTTAGGGCTTAGGTTAAAGTTAGGATTAGGGCTATGGTTTGGGTTACAACTTGGGCTAGTGTTAGGGTTAGTTTTAGTGTAAGTGTTAGGGTTTGAGCTAGGTTTAGGGCTAGGGCGAGGTTTATGTTTAGAGTCAGGGCTACAGTTAGGGTTAGGGTTAGGGTTCGGGCTAGGTTTAGCATTTGGTTTATGGTTATGTCTAAGGTAATGGATAAAGTTAGAGCTAGAATTTGGGCTATGGTTTCAGATAGGGTGAGGGATAGGGTTAGAGTTAGGGTTAGAGCTAGGGTTATGTTTAGAGTAAGGGTTAGAATTTGAGCTAGCATTTGATCTAGGGCAAGCATTAGGCTTAGGGTTTGTGCTAGGGTTAGGGTTAAGGTTATGCTTAGGTCTAGGTTTAGGGCTTGTATGAGGGCTAGGTTTTGTATGAGATTTATGGCTTGTGCTATATCTATGGATAATGTAAGAACTAGGGTTATGGTTATGGCTCGTTTTTTTTTTTTTTTTTGTATTAGTGTTATACATATGTCTATTGTTAGGTTTAAGTTTTCGGTTAGGATAAGGTTTAGAACTAGGGTTTGTGTTAGTGTAAGCATCAGGGTTTGGTTAGGTTTCGGGTTAAGGTTAGAGACAGAATTAGGGATAGGTTTGGGACTAGTAATTGAGTTAGGGCTTGGGGTAAGCTAAGTGTTAGGTTTAGAACTAGGGTAGCATTAGGGTGAGAGTTTGGCTTAGAATATATTTAGAGCTAGGGTTTGGATTAGTGTTAGGATTAGGGTTAGGGTTAGTGTTAAAGATAGAATTGAGGATCAGATTAGCACTAGGTTTTGTGTTAGGGTTAGGGCTCTTTCTAATATAAGAAGTAGCTTTACAGTTAGAGGGAGTTTTAGGTTTAGGATTAGTGCTAGGTCTAGTGAGTGGTTTAGATTTAGGGTTAGGGTGATGTTTAGAGGTAGGGTTAGTTTTAGGGTCAGAGTCAGGGTCAGTATTAGTTGTAGGGATAGGGTTAGTACTAGATGTAGCATTAGGATTTGGTATAGGTTAAGGGTTAGGATTAGGGCTACGGCTTAATTTTGTTTGTCGGCTATGGCGAGGGTTAGGGCTAGTTTTCTAATTTGAATTAGGTTTAGGGCTAGAGTTAGGGTGAGGTTTAGGTTTATAATTAAAGTAGATTTAGAGTTAGGGTTAGTTCTAGGTTTAGGACAATGGCTAGGTTTAGGGCTAAGGTTAGGGCTAGTGTTAGGGTAGGCAATAGATAAGGTTAGTACTAGAAATAGGTCTTGGGCTACAATTAGATTTAGTCTTAGGGCTAAGTTTGGAGTTACGGTTACAGTTAGCAATAAATTAGGGCTAGGTTTAGTGATAGAGATAGTGTTAGGGTTAGGGATAGTGATGGGGAAAGGATGTGGTTATACCTAGGTTCAGAAATAGGGCGAGGGTTGAACTTAGGGTTTGGGCTAGGGTTAGGGTTCGGGTTAGGGTTAAAGCTAGGTTTAAGGCTAGGATGAGGGCTCTGCTTTGTGTTATGTTTAAGGCAAGAATTAGGTAGAGTTCTAATATCAGGTCTAAGGATATGGTTAGGGATACTTTTAGTGTTAGTTTTATGGCTAGGTCTAGTTTAAGGGTTATGTTTCGGGTAAGGATCAGGTTTAGAGCTAGGTGTGTTATTAGAGTCAGTGTCTTGTTCAGAGTTTGAGTTAAGTTTGGGATTAGTTTTTGTTCTCAAATTAGCAATAGGATTATGTTAGGGTTTGAGTAATTAATAGGGTTAGGTTTAATGTTCAGGTTGGTTTTAGGTAAGAATAAGGTTAGTGTTAGCGATAGGTTTAGTGTTAAGCCTAAATGGATAGCGTTAGATTTATGTTTGGGACTAGGGTTAGTGTTAGGTTTAGCATAACTGTGAGGATTTGAGCTAGGATTATGACTACTGCAAGGGTTAGTTTTATGGTTTGTTCTAAGGTTAGGTTTAAAGTTAGGGTTAGTGTAGATTTAGAGTTAGGACAAGGGTTAAGTTTACAGATAGGGTTAGAATAGTTTTAGGTTTAGGGTAGTGTTATCATGACATTTATAGTTAGGGTTAGGGTAATGGGTAGGGTAAGAATTATATTTAGAGCTATGTTTGTGTTAGGCTTATGTTTAGGGTAATGGATAGGTTAGGAATAGGTTTATAGTTAGGATAAGTTCTAGTTTTAAGGTTAGGGTTAGGTCTAGGGTTAGCGTTATGGTTAGGTTTAGGGTAAGTGTTAGGGTTTGAGCTATGGTTAGGGTTATCGTGATGTTAGGTTTAGTGTCAGGTCTAGGTTTAGGATTAGAGTTAAGTTTAGGGCTAGGTTTAGCACTAGGATTAGGGTTATGTTTAGGGTAATGGATAATATTAGAGCTAGAGTTAGGGTAAGGATTTTGGTTAGTATTAAGTCTAGGGTTAGGTTTAGGGTTAGGGCCATTTTTAGGTTTAGGGTTAGTTTTAGACTAATGATTAAGTTTAGGGTTAGGGTTAGCATTAAAACGAGGTGGAGGGCTCAGTTTAGGGCTAGGTTTTGGGTTAGGTTAGGGCTAGGATTAGGGCTAAGGCTAACATAAGATCTAGAGTTATGATTAGGGCTACTTGTAGGGTTACTCTTAGGCCTAGTTCTAGTTTTAGGGTTAGGATTACATTTTGGTGATGTTTGAGCTAGGTTTAGAGTAAGATAAGAGTCAGGCTCAAGGTTAGTTTTTGGGTTAGGTTAGGACTAGAATTAGGGCTGATGTTAGGAATAGGTGTAGGGTTAGGTTTTGGTTAAGGTTAAGCGTTAGGTTTAGGACTATGGCTCGCTTTTTTTTTTCTTTTTTTAGGGCTTGAACTAGATTAGGGCTAGTTTTAGGTTTAGGGTTAGTTTTAGGGCTAGTGTTAGTGTGAGATTTAGGCTTAGGGTTAAAGTTGGACTTAGAGTTATGGTTAATTCTAGGGTTAGGGCTAGGGCTAGTGTTGGGGCAAAAGTTAGGGCAAGTGTTATGGTTATGGTAAGAAATAGGATTAGATCTAGGAATAGGGCTAGGGTGAGAGTTAGAATTAGTCTTAGTGCTAGTGGTAGGGTTAGGGCTAAATTAATGCTAGGATCAAGTCCAGGATTTGTGTAAGGGTTAAGTCTAGAGTTACAGTTAGGGTTATATTTGGGGGAAGGGATGGGGTTATAGCAAGGTTCAGAACTAGGGTGAGGGATAAAATTAGGGATATGGCTAGAGTTAGGGTTTGGGTTAGGATCAAGACTAGTTATAGGTCTAGGATGTGGGCTAGCATTTGTGTTAGGTTTATGGCAAGAATTGGGGCTAGGGCTAATATCAGGTCTAGGATTGTGGTTAGGAATAGTTTTTTTGTAAGATTTATGGCTAGGTTTAGTGTCAGAGTGAGGTTTATGGTGAGGTTCAAGTTGAGAGCTAGTGTATTATAATAGAGTCAGGTTTTGGGTTTGTGTTAGGGTGAGGTTTAGTGTTATGGCTCAAATTAGCATTAGGTTTGAGTTAGAGTTAGGATAATGGATAAGGTTAGGTTTAGGCTTCAGTTTAGGTTTAGGGCTCAGAAGGTTTAGGGTAATGGATAGGGTTAGAGCTAGGGTTAGGGCTAGGCTTATGTTTAGGATTAGGGCTATATTTAGGGTTAGGGTTAAGGCTAGGGTTAGTTTTAGAATATGGGTTAGGGTTTGAGCTAGGGTTAGAGCTAAGGATAGGGTTAGGTTTAGGATTAGGTCTAGGATTAGGATTACATTTACCATTAGGGTTAAGCATATGGATAGGTTTAGATGTTGAGTTAGGTGGCTTAGGGTTAAGTTTAGATTTAGGACTAGGGTTAGTGTTAAGTTTAGCATAATTGTTAGGGTTTGAGCTAGGTTTCAGACTATGGCAAGGTTTAGGCTTATTGTTAGGTGTAGGGTTAGGTTTACAGTTAGTGTTAGAGTAGGTTTAGGGTTAGGGTTAATGTTATCGTGATGTTCATGGTTACGGTCAGGGTAATTGATGGGTTTAGAGCTAAGTCTAAGTCTAGTTTTAAGTTTAGGAGTAGGGCTAGGGCTAGGGTTAGGTTTAGGGTTAGGCTTATCATTTTCTTATGGTTAGGTTAAGGGTAAGGGTCAGGGATTGAGTAAGTGTTAGGGCTAGTTTGAGGCTTCAGGTTAGAATCAGGACTAGGGATAGAGTAAGGGTGAGGGTTATGGTTAGGGCTAGGTTTAGCTTTAGGTTTAGTGTTATGATTAGGGTAATGAGTAGAGTTAGAGGTAGAGTTTGGCATATGTTTATAGTTAGGATTAGGGCTAAGATTGGGATTAGGGTTTGGGATAGGTTTATGTTTAGTGTAACGGCTAGGGTTTGAGCTAGTGTTAGTTCTAGGGCTAGATCAAGGATTAGGTTCAGCCTTAGGTCTAGGGACAGGATTATGAAAGGTTTAGGGTTAGAGATAAATTTAGGGCTAGGGTTAAAATTAGGTTTTGTATAAGGATTAGGGTAATGGATATGGTTAGATGTAGGTTTACATTTAGGTTTATGGTTAGATTTAGTTTTAAGATTAATGTTAAGGCTACGGTTATATTTAGGTTTATGGTATGGGTTAGTTTCTGAGCTAGGGTTAGGGCCATGGCGAGTGTTACTTTTAGGGTTAGGTCCATTGTTAATTTTCTGGTTAGGGTTAGGGTTACATTTAGGGTTAAGTCTAGGGTTATCAATACTGTTAGGGATAGGATTAGGTAAGGTGTAGTTTT
This sequence comes from Marmota flaviventris, assembly GCF_047511675.1. NCBI lineage: Eukaryota > Metazoa > Chordata > Mammalia > Rodentia > Sciuridae > Marmota > Marmota flaviventris. The sequence goes on along the minus strand of NW_027288149.1, from coordinate 91,454 downwards.
TGAGCTAGGTTTAGGGCTAGGGTTAAGTTCAGGGTTAGGGCTACGGTTAGGGTTGGGGTTATGCTTAGGGCTAGGTTTAGGCCTAGAATTCACTCTAGGTTTTGTGTTAGTTTAAAGCATAGAGTTAGAGCTATGTTTAATGTAAGAGCCAGGATTATGATTAGGGCTAGTTGTAGGGTTAGGGTTATTGCTATGTCTAGTGTTAGGTTTAGGTTTTTGGTTAGGGTAAGGTTTAGAGATACATTTAGTGTTAAAGGCAGGGTCAGTGTTCAGTTTAGAGTGAGAGTTCAGGTTAAAGCCAGAATTCGGACTAGGTTTATATCTAGGGGAGTGTTAGTCTTTGTGTTAAGTTAAAGGTTATTGTTAGGGCTAAGCCTAGGTTTTTGTTTAGGTCTAGAGCTAGAATTAAGGCTAGATTTAGGATTAGGTTTAGGCCTATAGCTAGGGATAGGGTCTTTTTTAGGTATAAGTTTACTGGTAGGACTAGTGGTATTGTTTGGTCTAGCTTTAGAGTCAGGTGTAGACCTAGGTTAGTGTTATGGTCAGAATAAAAGTCAGGGTTATATTTTAGGTTTGGGATAAGGTTTGAGCTAGAATGAGGTCTAGGGTTAGGACTATTAATATGGTGAGAGTTTTCATTACCCTGAGGATTAGGGATAGGTCTAGTGTTACCATTATTGTTAGAGTTTTTCTTAGGTTTAGGATAGGGTTAAACCTAGTGTTAGTGGTAGGGGTAGGGTTAGGTTTAGGGTTAAAGCTAGGTTTAGGGCTCCAATTAGGGCTAGATTTGTGTTAGTGTTAGGGCTAGGGTTAGGGCAACAGCTAAAGTAAGAACCAGGGTTACAATTAGGGTTAGCTTTAGAGTCAGGGTTAGGGGTAGTTCTAGTGTTAGTGTTAGATTTACAGTTAGGGTGATATTTAGAGCTAGAGTTATTTTTAGGATAAGATTCAGAGTCAGGGTTAGCTTTAGGGTTTGAGTTAGGACTCAAATTAGGGCTAGGTTTACTGTTAGGGTTTGATTTAAGGTTAGCATCATATTTAGAGCTACAGTGATTGTTAGGATATGAATCATGGTCAGGGTTAGTTTTAAGGTTATGGTTAGGACTCAATTAGGGCTAGGATTAGTTCTTATAGTAGTTTCTGGTTTGGTTTAAGTTAAGGTTTAGGGTTAGGTCTATTGTTCAGTTTTGTTTTAGTCTAGGGTTAGGGTTAGGGCTAGTTTTACAATTAGTATTAGGGTTAGGGCTAGTGTTAGTTTTAGGCTTACACGTAGGGTTAGGATTATATATATAGTTGGGTTTAGATCTAGCATTAGGCTAGAATTAATGACAGGGCAAGGGTTAGGGCCAGGGTAGAGTTATGGTAAGGGATAGGGTTAGAACTAAGGATAGGGCTAGTGTGAGAGTTAGAGTTAGTGATAGGGCTAAAATTAGAGTTAGGGAATTGCATAGGGGTATTTATGGCTAAGATTAGGGATTGGGTTCGTGTTCAGCTTAGGCCTAGTGATAAGGATAAGGTTAGCTTTAAGTTTAGGATTAAGAATGGCGTTATAGCTAGATTTATACATAGGGTGAGGGTTAGAATTACAGTTAGGGTTCGGGTTGAGTTTAGGGTTATGATTAAGGCAAGGTTTAAGGCTAGGAGGAGGGCTAGTGTTTATTTTATATTCAGGGCTATGATTAGTGCTAGGGCTAATATCAGGTCTCAGGTTATGGTTAAAGATAGTTTTAGGGTTAGGCTTATGGCTACGACTAGTGAAGGGTTAGGATTCAGGTAAGTGTCAGGTTTAGAGCTCAGGGAATTATTAGGAAAAGTATTTGGCTTAGATAAGGATTTAGGTTTAGGGCTCAAATTAGCATTAAGGTTAGGGTTAGTGTATAGTTAGGTTTTGATTTAAGGTTCATGTTTGGTTTATGGTAATGTATACGGTTAGCTTTAGTGATAGGGTTAGTTTAGAAATAGGGTTAGCATTAGGGTAGGGGTTATGGTTAGGGTAATTTATATGGTAGAGTTTAGATTAGAACTAGAGTTATGGTTAGGAATATGCCTTGAGTTAGTGTTATAGTTAGTGTTAAATTTAGAGTTAGGGTTATGGTTAGTGTTATGTATAGCATAAAGGTTAGTTTTTGAGCTAGGGTTATGGCAGGGTTTAGGGTTAGGTCTAGGGATAAGATAATGGTAGGTTTAATATTAGGATTAGAGTTAGGGCTAGGGTTATCATTAACACTATGGTTAGGGTTAAGGTAATGGATAGGGTTAGTTAGGGTTTAGATTTGGTTTAGATTTAGAATTAGTGATAGTTTTAGGATTAGAGCTATGGTTATGTTTAGGTTTATGGTTAGGTTTATGGTTCGATCTAGAGTTAGGTCTATGATGAATGTTAATTTTAGGGTTATGTCTCTGGTTAGTTTTCCAGTTAGGGTTGGGATTAACATAAGGGTTCTGGACAGGATTATCAATAAGTTTAGGTTTAGGGTTAGGGTAATTTGTAGGTTAAATCTAGGTTTTGGGCTAGGTTAAGTTTAGGATTTGGGCTAGGTTTAGAGTGAGAGGTAGGGATTGGTCTAGGTTTATGTTAAGGTAAAAGTTAGGCTTTGACTATTTTAGGACTAACGTGAGGGCTAGGGTTACGTGTAGGGCTAGTGTTAGGTTTAGGGTTATGCCTAAGGCTAGGTTTAGGCCTAAAATTAGCACTATGTTTAGTGTTAGGTTTACGCCTAGGGTAAGGCCTATGGGTAATGTAAGATCTGGGGTTATGATTAGGGCTATTTTTAGGGTTAGGGTTATGGCTGGGTCTAGAATTAGGTTTAGGTGTTGGTTAGTTTTAGGTTCGGAGGTAGGTTTAGTGTTAAAGGCAGGGTCAGTGTTTGGGTTAGAGGTAAAGTTAGGGTTACAGCCAGAATTAGGACTAGGTTTAAGTCTAGGGTTTGAGTTAGTGTTTGGGTGAGGTAAAGGTTTTTATTAGGGCTAGGGCTAGGATTTTGTTTAGGTCTAGAGCTAGAGTTCAGGCTAGTTTTAGGATTGCGTTTAGGTCTATAGATAGTGGTAGGGTTAGGTTTAGGCATAAGGTTACAAGTAAGGCTTGTGTTAGGATTTTGTTTAGGGTTAGGGCCAGGTTTAGCCCTAGGGTATATGTTATGTTCAGAATAAGGGTCAGCGTTGTGGTTAGGGTTTCAGATAACATTAGAGGTAGAATGAGATCTAGGGTTACGGCTATTAACATGGTTAGTATTTGGTTAGCCTAAGGATTTAGGATAGGTCTAGGGTTACCATTAGGTTTAAGGTTTTGCTCAGCGTAAGGTATAGTGTTAGGGCTAGGGTTAGGTTTATGGTTAGGGTTAAAGCTAGGTTTAGGGCTCAGATTAGGACTAGTTTTTATGTGAGGTTTAAGGCTAGGGTTAGGGCAATGGCTAATATAAGAACTAGGGTTACAATTAGGGTTAGAGGTAGGGATAGGTCAAGTATTAGGGTTAGGTTTAAGATTTGGGTGATACTTACAGCTAGGTTTAGTGTTAGGATATCAGCAAGTCAGGGTTAGTTTTAGGGTTAGGGTTAGAACCCGAATTAGGGATAGGGTTACTGTTAGGTTTCAGTTTAAGTTTAGGATGGTGTTTAGAGCTAGGATGAGTGTTAGAATATAATTCAGGTTCAGAGTTATTTTTAAGGTTATGATTAGGACTCGAATTAGGGCTAGAGTTAGATCTAGATGTAGTGCTTGCATTTATTTTAAGTTAAAGTTATTGTTAGGCCTGTTTCTCGATTTTGATTTACTGTTATGGTTAGGGTTACAGGTAGTTTTATGATTAGCTTTAGGGTTGGGGCTAGGGTTAGGGTTAGGTTTAGTATAACACTAGATTCAAGGATTGGGCTAGGTTGTGTGTTAGGTATAGGTCAAGATTTAGCAGTAGAACTAATGTCAGGTCAAGATTTATATTAAGTGATCTTTTTAGGGTTACATTTATGGCTAGGTCAAATTAAAGTGTTAAGTTTAGGGAAAGGGTCAGAATAAGAGCTGGGGTATTATTAGAGTCAGAGTCAGGCTTCGGGTTTGGGTTAGGTTAAAGTTTAGGTTTAAGCCTCAAATTAGCATTAAGGTTAGAATTAGGGATAAGGTAATGGATACTGTTAGGTTTAGGTTTCAGGTTAGGTTTAAGATAGTGATAGTTTGAGGATTAGTCTTAGGGTTAGCATTAGGGTTATGGTTATCATTAGGGTAATTTATAAGGTTAGACCTAGAGTTAGGGATAGGATTATGGTTAAAATGAGGGCTAGAATTAGGGTTAGTTTCCGTTTTAAGGCGATGGTTACAGTTAGGATTAGGTTTAGGGTTTGAGCTAGGATTTTTGCTATGGGTAAGGGTTATTTAGAGTTTGGTCTAGGTTTATGGTCAGGGTTAGTGTTAGAGTAAGGGCGAGGGTTATCATTAGGGTTAGGGTAATAGGTTTAGATGTCAGGTTAAAGATAGGTTCAGGTTTAGGTTAGCCTGAGGTTTAGGTTTAGAATTAGGTTTAGGATTTGAGCTAAAGTACATTTAGGGTTAGGGATTAGGTTCACTATTAGCTCTAGGATTAGGTTTTGGTTTAGGGTTAGGGTACATTTCCCTTTAGGTCTAGTGTTATCATTAGGGTTAAGTTTAGGGTTCGGTAATGGGTAGGGTTCGAGCTAGGGTTTGGGCTAGGGTTAAGGTTAGGATTAGGGCTGGGGTTAGGGCTATGGTTAGGCCTTGGGTTAGTGTTAGGGTTAGGTTAAGTGTAATGTTTAGGGATTGAGCTAGGTTTAGGGCTAAGGTGAGGGTTAGGGTTACAGTCAGGGCTAGGGTAGGGTTAGGGTTACGTTTAGGGCTAGAGTTAGCGTTAGTTTTAGGGTTATGGTTAGTGTAATGGATAGAGTTAGAGCTAGGCTTTGGTCTATGTTTACAGTTAGAATTAGGGCTAAAGTTAGTGAGGTTTAGAGTTTTGGCTAGGGTTATATTTAGGGTAAGGTTTAGGTTTTGAGCTAGAGTTAGGGCTAGAACAAGGGTTAGGGTTAGGTTTAGGGTTAGGGCTAGTTTTAGGGTTAGGGTTATGCTTAGGGTTAGTTTTAGGGCTGTAATTATGGCTAGGTTTTGTGTGAGGTTTAGGGCTTGTGTTAGGTATATGGGTAATGTAAGAGCTACAGTTATGTTTATGGCAACATTTAGAGTTCGTCTAGTGTTACGGTTAGTTTTTGGGTTAGTACAATGTTTAGAATTAGGGTTTTTGTTAGGGTAAGTGTCAGGGTTCAGGTTAGGATCAGATTTAGTGTTAGTACAGAATGAGGACTAGGGTAGGTCTATGGATAGAGTGAGTGTTTGGTTTGGTTAAGGGATATTGTTATGGCTAATGCGAGGGTTATGGCTACGTTAAGGATTATGTTAAGTCTATTGCTAGTGTTAGTGTTAGGTTTAGGGTTAGGGTTACTGGTAAGGCTAGTGTTATGTTTTGGATAAAATTTAGGGTTTAAAACTAGGTTTAGTGTTAGGGACAGAATAAGGCTCAGGGTTAGGGTTAGTGTTTGGGATAAATTTACAGCTAAAATGAGGGCTAAGTTTAGTATTAGGAATGGAGTTAAGTTTGGGGTAGGCATAGAATTAGGGTTAGGACTATGTTAGCGATAGGGTAAGGGTTTGACTAAGTGTAAGACATAGTGTTAGAGCTAGGATTAGGACTAGGGATAAGACTAGGGTTAGGGCCAGGGTTAGGGTTAGGGTTAAAGTTAGGGTTAAGCTTGAATTATGGCTAGGTTTTGTGTTAGGTTTAGGGCTATGGCTAATTTAAGAACAGGCATTACGATTAGGGCTAGTTTTAGGGATAGGTATAGGGCGAGGACTAGTGTTAGGATTAGGTTTAGGGATAGGGTGATGTGTAGAACTAGGGTTAGTGTTAAGGTCAGAGTCAGTGTTAGTATTAGTTCTAGAGTTAGGGTTAGGTCTCAAATTAGGTCTAGGATTAGTACTAGGTGTAGGGTTAGGTTTTGGTTTAGAGTCACTGCTATGGCTCGGTTTTGCTTGAGGGCTATGGCTAGTGTTAGGGCTAATTTTCAAATTAGCATTAGGGTTAGAGCTAGTGTTAGGGTGTGGTTTAGGCATAGTTTAAGGGTTATATTTAGAGATAGGGTTAGATCTAAGTTTAGGACTACAGTGAAGGTTAGGGCTAGGGTCAGGTCTAGGGTTTGAATTATCATAAGGGTTAGTTTAAGAACTAGGGCTAGTGCTAAGGTGAGAGTTACAGTTAGTCTTAGTGTTTGGTGTATATATAGGTTTAGAATTATGGCTTAATTAGGGATAGGATTAGAGCTAGGGTTAGTATTAAGGCTGAGCCTAGGTTTATTGCTAGGCTTATGGTTATGCTTATGGATCGATATGATGTTATCGCTAGCTTTAGAACTAGGGCAAGGTTTAAAATTAAGTTTAGTTCTATGGTTAATTAGGGTTAGGTTTAGGATTAAGTCTAAGATTATGGCTAGGATTCGGGCTAGATTTTGTTCTAGTCTTAGGGCTCAATTAGTGCTAGGGCTAATGTCAGGTCTAGGTTATGGTTAGAGATAGTTTTAGGGTTAAGCTTATAAGTGTTAGGATTAAATTTATGGATATGGTTAGGTTTAGGGTTCAGGTTAGGTTTATGGTAATGTACAGGTTTATGGTTAGGAATAAATTCAGTGTTATCCTAGGGTTAGGATTAGGATTAGGGTAATGGATAGGGTTACAGCTGGGGTTAGGGCTAGGTTTATTGTTAGGACTAAGGCTAGGGTTAAGGTTATGTTTTGGGTAATGGCAAGGGTTAGGGTTATGGTTAGGTTTAGGGTAAGTGTTAGAGCTAGAATTAGGTTTTTGGTTAGGGTTAAAGTTAGTTTTAAGGCTCTGATTAGGGATAGGTTTTGGGCTAGATTAGGGCTACATTTTGGGCTTCAGCTAATGTAAGAACTAAGGTTATGAGTAGAACTTGTTTTAGGGTTAGGGTTAGGGCTAGGTATAGGGTTAGGTTTAGATATAAGTTTTGAGTGAAGTTCAGAGCTAGGGTTAGTGTTAGGGTCAGAGTCAGGGTCAGGGCTTGTTTTAGGGTTAGGTATTGGACTCAAATTAGTGTTAGCTTTAGGGCTAGGTTTAGGGTTTGGTTTATGTTAAAGGTTATGGTGAGGGCTATGGCTTGGTTTTTGATTAGGGCTAGTGCTAGGTTAAGTATAGTTTTAGGATTAGCATTATTATTTCAGCTTGTTTTAGTGAGAGGTTTAGCTTAGTGTTAGGGTTTGATTTAGAGTTAGGCTTAGATATAAGATTAGGACTAGAGCTAGGGTTAGGGCTAATGTAAAGGCAAGTGATAGGAATATGGTAAGGGATAGTGTTAGCACTAGAAATATGACTAGGGCGAGTGTTAGAGTTAGTCTTAGGGCTAGGGTTAGGTTGGGTTTAGGGGCAAATTAGGGCTAGGATTACGTCTAGCATTTGTATTGGGGTTAGACATAGGTTTAGGTTTGGGGTTAGGTTTAGGTTTAGAGGAAGGGATGGGGTTGGAGCTAGTTTTAGAGTTAGGTTGAAGGTTAGAATTTTGGTTAGGGGTAGGGTTATGGTTTAGTTTAATAATAAGGCTAGGTTTAGGGCTAGGATGTGGGCTCTGGTTTGTTTTAGGGTTATGGCAAGAATTAGGGCTTGGGCTAGTATCAGGTCTAGGCTTACGATAGGGATACATTGAGGGTTAGATTTATGTCTAAGTCTAGTGTAAGGGTTAGGTTTAGGGTAAGGGTCAGGTTTAGAGCTAGGGATATTATTACAGTTAGAATTAGGTTTCAGGTTTGGTCTATGTTAGGGTTTAGGTTTAGACTTGAATTAGCATTAGGGTTTGGTTAGGGTAATGATAGGTTTAGGTTTAGGGTTCTTGTTAGGTGTAGGGTAATTGATAGGGTTAGAGTTAGCAAAAGGGTTAGGGTTAGGCCTATGGTTATATTTGTGTTACGATTGAAGCTTGATTTGTGGTTTGGATGAGGGCTAGGTTTTGTGTTAGGGTTAGGGCAAGTTTTAGAGATAGTGATAATGTCAGGTTTAGGGTTACAGCTATGGATAGTTATATGGTTAGATTCATGGCTAGGTCTAATATTAGGTTTAGGGTAAGGGCCATGTTAAGGGTAAGGTGTATTTTTAGGGTCAGGGTCAGGATGCAGTTTTGTGTTAGATTAATTATTAGGATTACACTTCAAATTAGCATTAGGGTTAAAATTAGCCTTAGGCTAATGGATAGGTTTAGGTTTAGGGTTAGGTTTAGGGTTAGAATTTAGAATAGTATTAGGGCTAGTGTTAACATTATGATTAGGGCTAGGATTAGGTTTAGGTTCATGGATAGGGCTAGGGTTATGTTTAGGGTTCGATTTTGTGTTTTACCTAGGGTTTAGTCTAAGGCGAGTTTTAAGGTTAGCAAGAGGGTTAGGTTTAGGATAAGGGATAAGGTTAGGTTAGGGTTAGGGTTACACTTTGGGTTAGATTTAGGCCTAGGATTAGGGCTAGGTTTTGTGTTAAGTTTAGAGCTAGTTTTAGTGCTATGGTAAAGTAAGTGTTATGTTTACGATTCTGGCTAGGCCTAATGGTAGGTTTAGGTTTCAGTTAGCATCAGTTTTATAGCTAGGGTTAGTGTTAGTGTCAGGGTCTGTCTTTGGATAAGGGTGAGGGTTATTGCCTGAGCCAGAATTAGGATTGGTTAGGTCTAGAGGTAAGGTTGGTGTTTGGCTTAGGTTAAGGGTTATCATTAGAGCTAGGGCTATGTTTTTGTTTTGGTCTTTGCTAAAGATATGTCTGGATTTAGGATTAGATTTAATCTAGATCTAGTATTAGGGTTACATTTAGATATAGGGTTATGGGTAGGGCTAGTGTTAGAGTTTGCTTTAGATTGAGGGTCAGAATAAGGGTCAGGGATAGGGTTAGAATTTGGGTTATGGTTATAACAAGAATGAGTGCTAGAGTTATGACTAGTAATAGGGTTAAATTTTGAGTTAGACTAAGGATTAGTTTTAGGACTAGGGTTAGCATTAGGATTGGGGTTTGGCTAGGGTAAAGATAATGTTAGAGATAAATTAGAGCTAGGGTTCGGGTTAGGTTTAGGGCTAGTGTTATGGTTAGGGTTAGGGTGAAAGCTAGGGTTAGGTCTCAGATTTGGGCTAGGTTTTGGTTAGCATTAGTTTTAAGATTATCGTTAGTGTATGATCTAGGGTTTTGATTAGAACTAATTTTAGAATTAGGGTTAGGATTAGGTCGCGTGTTAGAGTAAGTTTTAGGTTTAGGGTGATGATTAGAGGTAGGGTTAGAAAAAAAGAAAAAAAAAGAGGTAGGGTTAGTGTTAATGTCAGAGACAGGTTCAAAAGTAGTTTTAGGGTTAAGATTATGAGTAGAATTAGGGCTAGGCTTAGGGCTAGAGGTAAAGTTAGGCTTTGGTTTACGTAAAAGTTTAGGGTTAGTGTTATTGTTTGTTTTGTTTTAGGGCTAAGCCTTTGATTAGGGCTTGTTTTAGGATTAGCGTTAGAGTAAGGACTAGTGTTAGGGTGAGGTTTAGGTGTAGAATTAGGGTTAGATTTAGTGTTAGGTTTAGATCTAGGGTTAGGGCAAGGATTAAGGTCAGGGCTTGTGTTATTCTAGACTATGGCTAGGAATAAGGTTACAGTAAGTGATAGGGTTAGAATTAGGGCTAGGGCTAGGGTGGAGTAGTCTTGAAGCTAGGATTAGGATTAGGTTTAGAATTCGTGGGAGTGTTAGTGTTTGGGTTAGTCCTAGATTTAAAGTTAGGGCTAGAGTTAGTGTTAGGGTTAGGGTTTGGGTTAGGTTTATGGTAAGCAATGGGTTTATAATTAGGTTTAGGGATAGGGAATATGTTAGAATTAGGGTTAGGGTTATGATTAAGGCTAGGTTTTGGCCTAGGACGAGAGCTAGTGTTCGTGTTAGGGTTAGGGCTACGATTAGGGCTAGGGCAAATGTCAGTTCTAGGGTCACATACAGAAATATGATTTTGGTTATGTTTATGGTTATGTCTAGTGTAAGGGTTAGATTTAGAGTAAAGGTCAAGTTTAGTGCTATGTGTATTATTAGGGTCAGTGTACAGCTTATTGTTTCATTTAGGTTAAGGTTTAGGTTTACGGCTTGAATTAGCATTAGTGTTAGATTTTGGGTTGGATTAATGAATAGGCTTAGGATTAGGGTTCAGGTTAGTTTTAGGTCAATGGATAGGTTTAGGGATTGTGATAGGCTTAGGGTTAAGCCTAGGCTTAATATTAGTGTTAGGATTATAGTTAGGGTAATGGATAGAATTAGAACTAGGGTTAGGGCTAGGGTTATGGTTAGGATTAGGGCTAGTGTTAGGGTAGTGGATATAATTAGAGCTATGGTTAGGTCTACGGTTAAGGTTAGGATTAGGGCTAGTGTTAGGTTAGGGTTTGGGATAGGACTTGGTTTATGTTAAGGGTAAAGTTTTGGCTTTGAGCTAGGGTTAGGTTTAAAGCAAGGCTTAGGGTTAGGGTTAGGGTAGAGTTAGATTTAGGGTTATGCTTAGGGCAATGTTCAGGCCTAGGATTAGGGCTAGATTTTGTGCTAGTTTAGGCCTAGGGTTAGGGCCATGGGTACTGTAAGACATAGGGTTATGATTAGGGGTAGTTTTAGGGTTAGGGTTATGGCTAGGTGTAGTGTTAGGTATACGTTTTGGGTGAGTGTCAGGTTTAAAGCTAGGTTCAGTGTTAAAATCAGGGTCAGTTTTGGGGATAAGGTTAGGGTTAGAGTTAGAGCCAGAATTAGCACTAGGTTTAGGTGTAGGAGTAGGGTAAGTATTCAGTTTATGTTAAGAATTATTGTAGGGCTACGGCTAGGTTTTTGTTTAAGTCTAGGGCTAGAGTTATAGCTATATTTAGGGTTAGCTTTGGGTCTAGGACTTGTGTTAGGCTTAGGTATAGGTATAGGTTTACCAGTAGGGCTAGTGTTAGGATTTGGTTTAGGGTTAGGGTCAGGTTTAGACCTAGGGTTACTCTTAGGGTCAGATGAGGGTCAGGGTTAGGTTTAGAGGTAGAATGAGGGCTAGAGTTAAGACTAGTAATGTAGTTAGAGTTTAAGTTAGGCTAAGGATTAGGATTAGAACTCAGATTAGCCTTTGAGTTAGGGTTTGGCTTAGTGTAACTAATAGGGTTAGAGTTAAGGATAGGGCTAGTGTTAGGGTTAGAGTTAGGGCTAGTGTTTGGATTAAACCTAGGGTTAGGGCTCGGATTAGGGGTAGAATTTGTGTTAGGGTTAGGGCTATGGATAGGACAATGACTAATGTATGAACTAGGGTTTTGATTAAGGCTAGTTTTAGGATTAGGTTAAGTCTAGATGTAGTGTTATTAATGTTATTAATATAATGGTGATTTTTAGAGTTAGGATTAGTGTTTCGGTCAGTGTCAGAGTCAGGGTTAGATTTAGACTTAGTTTTAGGGCTATTTGTAGGGTTAGCATTTGATTTAGGTTAAGGATTAGGATTAGGGCTATGGCTTGGTTTTGGTTTATGTCTAGTGCTATGGATAGGGCCAGTTTTACGATTAGCATTATGGATATGGGTAGTGTTAGGGTTTGTTTTAGGGTTATTGTTAAAGTTAAATTTAGAGTTAGGTTTAAATTTAGACTTAGGCTTAGATCTAGGGTTAGGAATAATGCTAAGGGTAGAACTAGGACTAGGGCTAGGGCAAGAGTTAGAGTTAGTCTTATGGCTAGGTTTAGGGTTAGGATAGGATTAAATAAAGGCTAGGATTAGCATTAGGCTTTGGGTTATTCCTAGGTTTAGGGCAAGGGTTAGAGTTAGGTTCTGTGTTATGGTTAGGGCTAGGTTAAGGGCAATGGTTAATGTAAGAACTAAGGTTACCATTAGGGTTAGTTTTAGTGTTAGGATATGTGTTAGATTTAGTGTTAGGGTTAGGTTTAAGGTTAGGGTGATATGTGTAGCTAGGTTTTATGTTAGGATAGGAGTCAGGGTCAGGTGGAGTGTTAGGGTTAGTGTTAGGACTCGAATTAGGGCTAGGATTACTTTTAGGGTTCAGTTTAAGGTGAAGGTGGTGTTTAGAGCTAGGGTGAGTGTTAGGATATGAGTCAAGGTCAGGGTTGGTGTTAAGGTTAGGGTTAGAACTCGAATTAGGGGTAGGGTTATGTCTAGTTGTAGTGTTAGGGTTTGGTTTAAGTTATGGTTTAGGGTTAAGGCTAAAACTTGGTTTTGTTTTATTCCTAGGGTTAGATTAGGGCTAGTGTTAGTGTTAGGCTTAGGCTTAGTGATTGGGTTAGGGTTAAATTTGGATATAGGGTTAGATCTAGAGCTAGGGCAGAACTAAGGATAGGGCAAGTGTTATGGCTAGGTTTAGGGTTATGGTAAAGGTTAGGGTTAGAACTAGGGATTGGGCTAGGGTGAGAGTTAGTCTTAGGGCTAGGGTTAGGGTTAGGGTTAGAGATAGGGCTCAATTAGGGCTAGGATTAGGGCTAGGTTTAGTGTTTAGTTTAAGCCTAGGTTTAGGGTTTAGAGTTTAGGTGTAGAATTAGGCCAAATTTGGGGTGAGGGATGGCTTTTTAGCTATGTTTAGAGGTAGGGTGAAGATTATAATTAGGATTAGGACTATGATTATTGTTAGCATTATGATAAAGGCTAGGTTTATGGCTAGGATGAGGGCTAGGGTACTTTTTTTTAGGGTTAGGGCTACAATTAGTGCTAGGGCTAATGTCAGGTCCAGAATTATGTTTAAAGATAGTTTTAGGGTTAGGATTATGGGTACGACTATTTGAAGGGTTAGGTTTAGGGTTAGTGTCAGGTTTAGAGCTAGGGGTATTATTAGGGTCAAGTTCTGAGTTAGGGTTTGGGATAGGTTAGGGTTTAAATTTAGGGCTCAAATTAGCATTAGGGTTATGGTTATGGTTATGGTTATGGTTATGGTAATGGATAGAGTTAGAAATCAGTTCAGGGCTAGGGTCATGGTTTTGATTAGGGCTAGGTTTGGGTTAAGTTAGTGCTAGGGTTAGGGTTATGGCTAATGTTAGTACTATGGTCATGATTTTGGCTAATTTTAGTGTTTTAGGGGTAGGTTTAGTGTTAGGTTTATGGTTAGAATTAGGGTGATGTTTAGACCACGGGTTAGTGTTATAGTCAGAGTAAGGGTCAGGGTTAGCTTTAGGGTTTGGCTTAAAACTCGAATTAAGGCAGGGGTTAGGGCTAGGTGTAGGGTTAGTGTTTGGTCGAGGTTAAGGGTTAGGGTTAGAGCTTTGGATCAGTTTAGTTTTAGGGCTAGGGTTAGGGTTAGGGCCAATTTTAGGATTAGTGTTAGGGTTAGGGCTAGTCTTAGAATTAAGCTTAGGCTTCGGTTTAGGGTTAAATTAAGAGTTAGGTTTTTATCTAAGGTTAGTGCTAGGGCTAAGGATAGGGCAAGGGTTAGGACTAGGATTTGGCATAGGGTTAGTTTTATGGGAAGGGAGAGGATTAGAATGAGTGATTGGGCCATAGTTAGAGTTAGAGTTATTCTTAGGGCTAGGATTAGGGTTAGGTTTAGGGATAGGGCTAAATTACGGCTAAGGTTATAGTTACGGCTAGGGTTAGAGCTAGTTTTAGAATTAGTATCAGGGTTTGGGTTAGTTTTAGGCTTAGGCATCGAGTTAGGGTTAGATTTAAAGTTAGTTTTCAATCTAGTGTTAACACTAAAGGTAAGTATAGGGCAATTGTGACAACAAGGGTTAGGGTTGGGTTAGGGTTACTTTTAGGGTAAGGGATGTGATTTTGGCTAGGTTTAGGGCTAGGGCAAGGTTAGTATTAGGGTTAGGGCAGAGTTAGTGTTAGGGTTATGATTAAGGCTAAGTTTATGGATAGGATAATATTTAGGGTTTGTGTTAGCATTAGGGATATTATTAGGGCTAGGACTAATGTCAGTTCTAGGGTTATAGTTAGGGCTAGATTTAGTGTTAGGTTTATGGCTTGGTCCAGTATAAGGATTAGGTTTAGGGTAAGATTCAGGTTTATATCAAGGGTTATATTTAGGGTCAGGGTCAGGTTTAGGGTTTGGGTTATGTTAGGGTTTCATTTTAAGGTAATGGCAGGGTTAATTTTAGGGTTTAGGTTTGGTTTAGTGTAATGGATAGGGTTAAGGTTAGGCCTAGGGTTACCTTAAGATTAGGGCTACTCATAGGGTAATGGATAGATTTAGACCTAAGTATAGAGCTGGGGTTATGTATAGGATTAAGGCTAGTTTGGGGTTAGGCTTAGGTTTAAGTTTAGGGTTAAAGCTAGGTTTAGGACTCGGATTAAGGCTAGGTTTTGGGTAAGGTTAGGGCTAGTGTTAAGACTATGGCTAATCTATGAAGTAGGGTTAAGATTAGCCCTAGTTATAGGGTTAGGGTTAGGGCTAGGTGTAGTGTTAGTTTGAAGTTTACGGTGATGATGATGTTTAGAGCCAGGGTTAGTGTTAGGGTCAGGGTTATTTTTCGTGTTAGGGTTAGGACTAGAATTAGAATATGGTTAGGGCTAGGTCTAGGGTTAGAGTTTGGTTTAGGTTAAGGGTTAGGGTTATGTCTATGACTCGGTTTGTTTTAGGGTTAGAGCTGAAATTAGATCTAGTTTTAGGATTAGATTTAGCGTTAGTGCTAGTGTTAGGTTTAGGTTTAGGCATAGGGTTCAGGTTAGATTTAGAGTTAGGTTTAAATCTAGGATTATGACCAGGGCTATGAATAGGGATAGGGTTACACCAAGGATTAGGACTAGGATTAGGGTTCTAATAAGGGATAGATTTAGAACTAGGTTTAGGTTTAGGGTGAGAATTAGAGTTAGTCTTTGGGCTAGAGTTAGGGTTAGGATTAGAGATAGGGCTAAATAAGGGCTAATATTGGGGCTAGAGTTAGTGTTAGGTTTAGGCCTAGGGTGTGGGTTAGGGATAAAATTAATTCTATGTTCAGGGCTAGATAAGGGTTAGGGTTTGTGTTAGGGTTAGGGACAGGTTTAAGTCTAGGCTTAATATCAGGTCTATGGTTAAGGTTAGGAATAATATTTGAATTAGATTTATGGCTAGGTATAGTATAAGGGTTAGGTAGGGTAAGAGTCAGGTTTATAGCTATGGGAATTATTAGGGTCACGCTCAGTTTTAGGGTTTGGTTTAGGTTTGAGGTTAGGTTAGGGCTTGAATTAGCATTAGGGTTATGATTACCATAATGATTGGGTTAGGTTTAGGGTTCCGAGTAGCTTTAGGGTAATTGCTAGTTTTGGGGAAAGCGATAGGTTTAGGGTTAAGCCTAGGGGTAGCATTATGGTAAGGGTTATTTTTATGGTAATGGATACAGTTAGAATTAAGGTTAGGGCTAGGGTTATGGTTAGGATTAGGTTTGTGTTAGTGTTAAGGTGACTGTCAGAACTAGGATTAGGTTTAGGATTTTGTTCAGTGTAAGTGTTTGGTTCTGAGGTATGATTACGGCTAGGCTGAGAGTTAAGTTCAGAGTTAGGTCTAGGGATAGGAGTATGGTAAATTTTGGGTTAGGGTTGGTATTAGGTTTAGACCTAGTTTTAGTGTTAGGGTCAGAATAGGTGTCAGGGTTAGGGTTAGCGTTTGAGATATTGTTAGAGCTAAAATGAAGGCTAGGGTTAGGACTATTAATAGGGTTAGGATTTTGGTTAGTCTGAGGACTATGGATAAGTCTAGGGTTACTCTTAGGTTTAGGATTTCACTTAGGGTAAGGGATTGATTTATTCTAGGATTAGGGCTAAAGTTAGGGTTAGAGTTAGAGTTAAAGCTAGGTTTAGGGCTAGGTTTAGGGCTAGATATGCATTAGGGTTAGGGCTAGGATTAGGGCAACGGCTAATGTAAGAACTAGGGTTTCCATTAGGGTTAGTTTTAGGGTTAGGGTTAGGTGTAGTTTGAGTGTTAGTGTTAGGTTTAAGGTTAAGGTGATATTTATAGCTACGGTTCTTGTTAGGATAGGAGTGAGGGTCAGGGTTAGTTTTAGGGTTAGCGTTAAGAGTCGAATTAGGGCTATTGTTAATGTCAGTGTTTGGTTTGAATTTAGGGCAGTGTATATAACTAGGGTGAGTGGATCAAGATTATTTTTAAAGTGAGGCTTAATTCTCGAATTAGGGCTAGGTTTAGATCTAGGTGAAGTGTTAGTGTTTGGTTTAAGTTAAGGTTTAGGGTAAGGGCTATTGCTCGGTTTTGGTTTACTGCTAGGATTAGGGTTAGGGCTAGTTTTATGATTATCCTTATGGTTAGGGCTAGTGTTAGTGTTAGGCTTAGGCTTAGGTTTAATGTTAGATTTAGAGTTAGGGTTAGGCTTGGACTAACTTGAGGGCAAGTATTGGGGCTAGTGTTAGGTTTATGGTAGCAGATAGGGATAGAATAAGGGATAGGGATAGGGCTAAGGCAAGAGTTAGAGTTACTCTTAGGGCTAGCAATAGTATAGGGTTATAGGTAGAGCTAAATTAGGGCTAGGATTAGGGCTAGGTTCTGTGTTTAAGCCTAGGCTTAGGGTTAGGGTTAGGTTTAATTTTAGGGTAAGGGATGATGTTATCGGTAGATTTAGAGGTAGGGTGAGGCTTAGAATTAGGGTTAGGTGTAGGGCTAGAGTTAGGGTTATGATTAAGGATAGTTTTAGGACTAGGATGAGGGCTAGGTGTGTTTTTAGAATTAGGGCTAGGATTAGGGCTAGGGCTAATTTTAGTTCCGGAATTATGGTTAAAGATAGTTTTAGGATGAGTTTTATGGCTACATCTAGGCTAAGGGTTAGGTGTTGGGTTACAGTCAATTTTCGATCTAGGGGTATTATTAGGGTTAAGGTCGGGGTTAGGGTTTGGGATAGGTTAAGGTTTCAAGTTTGGGCTTGAATGAATTTTAGGATTAGGATTAGGGTAATGGTAGGGTTATATTTAAGATTCATGTTAGGTTAAGGTTAATGAAATTGTTAGAATTCGAAATAGGGTTAGGTTTATGCCTAGGGCTAGATTTATGGTTAGTATTTGATCTAGGGTTAGGCTTAGGGTTATGGTTAGGGCTAGGGTTATTGTTAGGGTTATCTTTAAGGTTAAAGCTAAGGTAGGGCTTGGATTAAGGCGAGGTTTGTGATAGGTTAGGGCAATGGCTAATGTAAGAACTAGTGTAATGATTAAGACTATTTTTATGGTGTAGTTTTAGGGTTATTTTTAGTGTTAAAGTTAAGTTTATAACTAGGGTTACTGTTAGTGTCACTGACAGTGCTCGGGTAGGGTAATGTTTAGGGTTATAGGCAGAATTAGGACCAGGGTTAGGTCTAGAGGTAGGGTTAGAGTTTGGTTTAAGTTAAGGGTCATTGTTAAGGGTAGGTCTATTTTGTCTTAGGACTAAAGCTATAGTTATGGCTAGATTTAGGAGTAGGTTTAGGTCTAGGGCTAGTGTTAGGGTTAGTTTAGATATAAGGTTACCAGTAGGGCTAGTGTTAGGTTTTGGTTTAGTTTTAGGTTTAGATTTAGACCTAAGATTAGTGTTAGGGTCAGAACAATGGTCAGGGATAGGGTTAGGGTTTGGGATTTGGTTACATCTAGGATGAAGGCTAGGTTTAGGACTAGTTATAGAGTTAGACTTTGGTAAGGCTATGGATTAGTGCTAAGAATACAGTGAGCATTAGGGTGAGGTTTGGCTTAGGGTAAGAAATAGAGTTAAAGCTAGGGTTAGGAGTAGAGTTTGGGTTAGGTTTAGGGTTAAAGCTTGTGTTAAGCCTTGGATTAGGGCTAGTTTTGTATTAGGGTTAGGGCTATTGTTATGTTTACAGCTATTGTAAGAATTAGGGTTACTATAAGCGTTAGTTTTAGGGTTAGGTTTAGGGCTAGGTCTAGTGTTAGGTTTAGGTTTAAGTTTAGGGTGATGTTTAGAGCTAGGTTTAGTGTTTGGATATGAGTCAGGGTCATGGTTATGTATAGGGTTAAGATTAGGTGTCAAATTAGGGCTAGGGTTAGTGCTGGTGTAGTGTTAGGGTTTGTTCTAGGGTCAGGGTTAGTGTTAGGGGTATGGCTCCATTTTGTTTTAGGGCTTGGGCTTGGGTTAGGCCTATTTTAGAATTAGCATTAGGGTTAGAACTTGTTTCAGGGTTAGGCTGAGGCATCGGTTTAGGGTTGGTTTTAGAATTAGGTTTCGATCTAGAGTTAGTCCGAGGGCTAAAAATAGTGCAAGGGTTATGACTAGGATTAGAGCTTGGGTTAGGGTTACAGTAAGTATAGGGTTAGAAGTAGGGATATGTATTGTCTGAAAATTATAGTTAGACTTAATTCTAGGGTTTGGGTTACTGTTAGTAATAGGGCTAAATTAGGACTAGGATAAGGTCTAGGTTTAGTGTTAAGGCTAGGGCTAGAGTTAGGGTTATGGTTATGGATTGGGCTAGTGTTAGGGTTAGGGTAAGGGTTAGGGATTAAGCTATGGTTAGGGCTAGTGGAAGTGTTAGGTTTAGTGTTAGGTCTGGGTTAGGGTTATGATTATGGTTATGGTTAGGGTTGGATTTAGGGCTAGGGTCTTCATTAAGGTTAGGGTTAGTTTTAGAGTAATGTATTGGATTAGATGTTAGATTAGGTTTAGGGTTTAAGTTTAGGTTATGGTTAAATATAGTTTTAGGGATAGGATTAGTTTTGAATTATTGTAAGGTTTAGGGTTAAGTTTATGGCAAGATTTAGGTTTAGGGTTAGGTTGAGGGTTAGGTTTATGATTAGGGTTAGGGATAGGGTTAGGTTTAGGGCTAGGGTTATCATTAGGGTTAGGGTTAGGGTAATTTTAGTGTTAGAACTAGTGTTAGTACTAGGTTTAAGGTTAGGATTAGGGCTAAGATTAGGTTTTTGTTTAGGAATAGGGCTTGGGTTATGTTTAGGGTAAGGGTTAGGCTTTGAGCTAGGTTATGTGTAAGGCGAGGGTTAGGGTTAGGGCTACATTTAGGATCATGGTTATGCTTAGGGTAGCTTAGGCCTCAGATTAGGGCTAGGTTTTGTGTTAGGTTTAGGCCCAGGGTTAAGGCTATGTGTAATGACAGATCTAGGGTTCTGATTAGAGCTAGTTTTAGGGTTAGAGTTATGGCTATGTCTAGTGTTAGGTTAAGGTTTTCAGTTAGATTCAGGTTTAGAGCTAGGTTTAATGTTAGTGTTAGGGTCAGTGTACAGGTTCAAGTTAGTTTTAAGGTGAAAACCAGAATTAGGACTAGAGTTAGGTCTAGGGATAGGGTTAGTGTTTGCTTTAGGTTAAGGATTATGTTAGGGCTAGGGCTCAGGTGTTTTTTTTTTTTTTTTTTTTTTTTTTTTTTTTTGGTCTAGTTCTAGAGGTATGGCTATATTAAGGATTAGGCTTAGGTCTAGGGCTAGAGTTAGGTTTAGGTTTACGTATAAGTTTACTGGTAGGGCTAGTTTTAGATTTTGGTTTAGGGTGAGGTCAGATTTAGACCAAGGGTTTGTGTTAGGGTAAGGATTTGAGTTAGGGTTAGAGCTAGAATGAGGGCTAGAGTTAGGACTATTAATAGGATTAGGATTTAGATTAGGCTATGGATTAGGATTAGGACTAAGGTTAGCATTATGGATAGGGTTCGGCTTAGGGTAAGTGAGAGTGTTAGAGCTAGGGATAGGGATAAGTTTAGGGTTAGGGTTAGGGCTAAGGCTACGTTTAGATTTAGTTTAGGTTTACTTCTCCTGTTAGGGCTCAGATTAGGGCTAGTTTTTCTGTTAGCTTTAGGGATAGGTTTAGGGCTATGGCTAATATAAGAACTAAGGTTATGATTAGAGTTAGTATTTGGTCTAGATCTAGTGTTAGCACTCTCTATAGGATTAGTGTGATATTTAGAACTAACGTTAGTGTTAGAATATAAGTCATGGTCAGGGTTAATTTTAGGACAAGGATCTGAATTAGAGCTGGAATGTTATGACTAGGTTTAGGGTTAGGGTTTTGTTTAGGTTAACATTTAGGGTTAGGACAATGTCTCGGTTTTGTTTAAGGGATAAGGCTAAGTTTACAGCTAGTTTTAGGATTAGCAATTGTGTTAGGTCTAGTTGTAGGTTTAGGATTAGGCTAAGGGTTAGTGTCAAATGTAGAGTTATGGATAGATCTAGAGTAGGGTCTAGGGCTAGGGTTAGGGCTAAGGTTAGGGCTTGTGTTATGTTTATTGTAATGGATAGGGTTAGAACTAGAAATAGTGCTGGGTGAGAGTTAGAGTTAGTCTTAGGCCAAGGTTAGGGGTAGAGGTATGGTTAGGGCTAAATTAGGGCTAGGATTAGGGCTAGGGTTAGTGTTAGGGTTATGCCTATGGTTAGGGCTAGAGATATGGATAGTGTTGGGGTTAGGTTTAGTGATAGGGTTAGGGACAATGATTGGGTTATACTTAAGTTCAGGTGTAGGGTGAGGGTTATAATTAGAGATAGGACAAGAGTTAGGGTTTGGGTTAGGATTAAGGCTAGTTATCTGCCTAAGATGAGGACTAGTGTTTGTGTTAGGGTTAGGGCTAGGATTAGGACTGGTGCTAATGTCAGGTCTAATTTATGGTTATGGTTAATTTTAGGGTTAGGTTATGGCTAGGTCTAGTGTAAGGGTTAAGTTTAGGTTAAGGGTCAGGTTTAAAGCTAGGTGTAATATTAGGGTCAGGGTTTGAGTAGGGTTTGGCTTAGGTTAAGATTTAGGGTTAAGGCTTGAATTAGCTTTAGGGATAGGTTTAGGGTGTGGGTTAGGGTAATTGATAGGGTTAGGTTAAGGGTTCTGGTTAGGTTTAGAGTAAGGAATAGGGTTAGTGTTAGCAATAGTGTTAGTGTTAGACCTAGGACTAGCATTTGGGTTAGGCTTATCTTTAGGGTAATGGATAGGGTTAGAAGTAAGGTTACGGCTAGGGTTAAGTTTAGAATTAGTGATAGGGTTAGGTTTAGGCCTAGGGTTAGAGTCAGGGTTAGTCTTGGGGTAAGTGTTAGCATTTGAGCTAGGATCAGGGCTAGTGTGAGGCTTAGGTTTAGAGTGAGGTCTAATGTTAGGTTTAGTGTTAGGGTAATGTTTAGATTAAAGTTAGAGTTTGAGTTAGAATTAGGGTTAGGGCGAGGGTTATGTTTAGGGTTAGGTCTAGGCTCATGGTTAGGGTTACAATGGAGTTAGTCTTTACGTTAGGTTTACGGCTAGGATAAGGGCAATGTTTTGTGAGGTTTATGGCTATCATTAGGGCTATGGGTAATGTAAGAGCTAAGGATATGGTTCTGGGTAGTTTTAGGGTTAGGGTTATGGAAAAGTCCAGTGTCCTAGTTAGGTTTGGGGTTAGGATAAGATTTAGATCTAGGGTTTGATTTGGAGTAACTGTCATTGTCGGGTTAGGGATAGGCTTAGGGTGAGGGCCAGATTTATGGCTTGTGTTTGGTCAAGGGATAGAGTTAGTCTTTACGTTAGGTTAATGTTTATTGTTAGGGCTAGTGCTAGGTATTTATTTAGGGCTAAGTCTAGATTTATGACTCTATTTAAGGTTAGGTTTGGTCTAGTGTTAGTGTTACTGTTAGATTTATGTATAGGTCTACCAGTAGAGGTAGGGGTAGTGTTTGCTTTAGGGTTAGTGTCAGGTTTAGACCTAGGGTTAGTGTTATGTTCAGAATAAGGGACATGGTTAGAGTTAGGGTTAGAGCTAGAATGAGGGCTAGGATTAGGACTAGTAATAGAGATATGGTTTGGGGTAGGGTTAGTGAGATTTAGGCCTAGGTTTAGGGCTAGGGTTAGGGTTAGCATTAGGGTTAGTGTAAGGTATGATGTTACAGCTATGTTTGGTGCTAGGATAATGGATAAATTTAGGGTAAGGGCTAGGGTTAAAATTAGGGTTAGGATTAAGTCTAGGCTTAGAACTAGGATTAAACATAGGGAAAGGGCTAATGTCAGGTCTAGGTTTTAGGTTAGGGTAGGGTTAGGGATAGGGCCATGGTTTGAAAAACCAGCCTCTATCTCAACACAAAGCATGTCCAAGGAAGGGACATGGCCTTTGTCCTTGGAAAAACCCACAAAGCACTCCTTGGCCCATTCCCACCCTGCTAAGTTGTTTATCTACAAATAACAGGAGAGATCTGCTGCACCAGGTGTCCCTGACTCAGTCAGGCCAGGTGGGGATCCATAGCAGCCCCCTAGTAGCCACCAATAAGCATGAGACAGGGAAATACTTGGGATGTCAGATAACCCTTCCAGGAGTTTATGTTGGTTAATAACAAGTTGGGAAAATCTTGTAGTTCAGCACGTACACCCCTCTTGGCTTAAACCAATCAGTTCAAATGAATACCCCTTTTGTACTGACCAATCACCCCACCAGTGAATGTGCTAATCAAGTTTTAGAGATGCTTAGGGTTAGGGTTAATGTTAGTGTTACGGTTAGGGTTAGGGTTACGGTTAGGTTTAGGATTAGTGTTAAGGTTAGGGTTAGGTTTAGTGTTAGGGTTAGTTTTATAGTTAGGGTTAGAGTTAGGTAAGGGTTAGGTTTAGGGTAAGGTTCGGGTTAGGGTTGTGATTTGGTTTAGGGTTTGTGTTAGGGTTAGAAATAGTATCAGTGTTTGCGTTAGGTTTAGGGTTAGGGTGTTCATTTGTGTTAGGGTTACTATTAGGTTTATGGTTAGGGTTCATGTTAGGGTTAGGCTAGGTATAATATTAGGGTTAGGTGTAAATTTTTGCTTAGGGTTACAGTTAGTGTTGCAGCTAGGGTTAGGTTTAGGGTTGGGATTAGTGTTTCACTTAGGGTTACAGTTAGGTTTAGGGTTTGTTTAAGGGTTATGGTTATAGTTAGTGTTAGGGTTAGGGTTAGGTTTAGGGTTAGTGTTAGAGTTAGTGTTAGTTTTAGGGTTAGGGTTAGGGTTACTGTTAGGGTTAGGGTTACTGTTAGACTTAAAGTTAGAGTTAGGTTTAGGGTTAGTGTTAGGGCCAGGCTTACAGTTAAGGTTAGGGTTAGGGTTGGAGATTGCTTAAGTGTTAATATTAGGGTTAGGGTTATGGTTAGTGCTAGGGTTAGTTTTAGGGTTTGTGTTAGGGTTAGGTTTATGGTTATGGTTAGGATTAGGATAAGGTTTTAGGTTGTGGTTAGGATTAGTGTTAGTTTTAGTGTTAGGATTAGGTTTAGTGATATGGATAGGGTTGGATTAGGGTTACTGTTAGGGTTAACATTTGGTTTAGGGTTGGTTAGGGTTAGTGTTAGGGTTACAGTTAGGTTTAGTTTTAGTGCTAAGGTTAGGAATAGTGTTAGTGATAGAGTTAGGGTTAGAGTTAGGGTTAGGGTTAGGTTCATATTAGGGTTAAGGTTCATTGTAGGGTTATGATTAGGTTTAGCATCAATGTTAGGGTTATGTTTCAGGTTAGGGTTAGTGTTAGATTTAGGTTTAGGGTTAGGGTTAGTGTTAGTGTTTTGGTTATCTTAGATATAGAGTTAATGCTACGTTTATGAGTTAGGGTTAGGGATAGTGTTACAGTTACTGTTAGGGTTCATGTTAGGGTTAGGGTTAGTGTTAGGTTTAGTGTTAAGTTTAGGGTTAGTATTAGGGTATGGGTTCGGTTTAGGGTTAGGTAAGAATTAGGGTTAGGTTTGTGGTTTGGGTTAGGGATTGTGTTAAGTTTAGTTTTAGGGTTTGTGTTCGGATTAGGTTTAGGGTGTGGGTTTTAGTTAGGGTTAGAGTTAGGGTTCAGGTCACGGTTCTTGTTAGGGTTAGGGCTAGGTTTATTGTTAGGGTTACGTGTAAATTTTCGGTTAGCATTTGGTTAGTTTTACGGTAAGAGTTAGGGTTCGGTTAAGGATTAGTGTTTCGCTTAGGATTAGAGTTTGGTTTAGGGTTTGTATTAGTGTTAGGGGTAGGGTTAGGGTTAGGGTGAGATTTAGAGTTAGGTTTAGGGTTAGGCTTAGGGTTAGGGTTAGTGTTAGAGTTAAAGTAAGGGTTAGTATTAGGGTTAGTGTCAGAGTTAGGGTTAGGGATAGGGTTGCAGTTAGGTTTATCTTAAACTAAAGCATGAAAAAAATAATTTATCCAAGAGCACATTAGGAGAAAACAGGGAAATATGCACGTACTGAAATACCTCCCCCAATTATTTGGTCAGATTTCTTTGATACTTCAAAGGATTCATCTCTGAGCTTTCCACACTGGGCTCCTTTATTTGGGGAATAATCTGATCAATGGTTTTCTAAATAGGTTTGGTTCTATTTTTTATTAGTTTAGGGATAGATTTACAGCTAATATTTTGTTAGATTTAGTTTTGTTCAAATTTCTTTGATACTGGGCAAGATTCATCTTTGAACTATCCTTCTATATTCTTTTGGTTTGGACCTCTTACATCAAGGTTTTCCTCTCCTGAACAATTTGTATTTTAAGTTTTCATTTCATTTTGACCTATGCATGTAAATGGAAATGGAGCTGGAAATCCTACAGGGTTGGTGCTAACTACTTCAAACCTCACACACTCAATCAGTTTTCTATGGGCATTCTCTGGATTATTCCTTGTAAAAGTAGCCCTAAGCTGAAGCATGCAAAGCAACTTTATGTGAGAGCACTTTAGGAGAAATTGGGGAAATATGCATGTACTGAACTACCTCCCCAATTATTTGTTCACACTTCTTTGATATTCTGAAAGATTCATCTGTTCACTTACCCAACTTGGCTCCCCAAGTGTTGGACTTCTGGGATTAAAGGGACTATAAACAGGTTAAAGTTAGTGTTAGGGTTAGTGTTAGGATCAGTATTAGACCTATTGTTAAGATAAGAGTTACTTTTGTTTTTTTCAAATATCTATAATACTGTGTAGGATTCATCTTTTTTTTTTTTTTTATTTTGACTATACTCCAAATGTTTGGGCCTCATACATAAAGGGTTTGCTTTCAGGAACAGTTTCAATTTTCATGTTTCTCTTCTTTATTTCCATGTAGGGGTGAATGAACTAAAGCTGGAAATCAAACAGGGTTTGGGCTAGCTGCTTGAATAATCACACACTCCATCAATTTTCAGTGAGCATAATCTGGTGTTTGCCATGGAAGTAGTCATAAGATGAAGTAGAAAGTAACAGCTTTATCTCTGGGTGCATTAGGAGCAAGCAGAATACCCATGTAACGAAAGAGCTTCAAATATTTTTGGCTGGATTAATTTGATACATAGAGGATTCATCCTTGACCTAGCCTTAGTAGGCTCCCAAAGTTTGGGCCTTCAAGTTTCAGTGGTTCAATGACAGGAACAGATTGAATTTTTAGGTTTCACTTAATTAGGGACTATAGGTGTGAATGCAATGGAGCTGGAAACTAACACTAGACATAGCCATAACCCTAACCCTAAAATTAGCTCTAATCAGAACCCTAGATCTTACATTACACATAGCTTTAACCCTGGGCCTAAACCTAACACAAAACCTAGAACTATTCTGAGACCTAAACCTACCCTAAAAATAACCATAATCCTAAATGTAGCCCTAACTCAAACCCTCGCCTTAGACATAACCCTAGCTCAAAGTCTAACCCTTAGCCTAAACAAAATCGTAGGCCTATTCGTAAACATAAACTTAAACCTAGCCCTAATCATGAACTTAACCCTAGTACTAACCCTAGCTCTAAACCTAACATTACCCTAACCCTAACCCTAATAATAACCCTAGCCCTAAACCTAACCCTATCCATAACCCTAATCTTAAACCTAACGCTCGCCTTAACCCTAAACCTAACCCTTGCCATAAACTTAACCATAAACCATACCAAAAATAAAAACTAAACCTACCCCTGAACCTAAATTTAACCATAATCTAAACTTAATCCTAAACCTAATCTTACATCTAATCCAATACATTACTCTAAAACTAGCCCTAACCCTAAAGAAAACCCTAGCCCTAACCCCAACCCTAACCATAGTCATAAACATAACCCTAATCTAGACCTAACACTTAACGTAACACTCCCCCTAGCCCTAACCTTAGCTTAAACCCTAACCTTACACTAACACTAACCCTAGCCCTAGCCCTAATCATAACCCTAACTCTAGCCCTAAACCTAATATTAAACCTAGCCCTAATCCTATCCCCAATATAGACCTATTCCTAACCCTAACTCTTACACTGGAATTAAGATTAACTATAATTCTCACGCAAGACCTATCCCTATTCTAACCATACACCTTACCGTAACACTAACGCAAGCCCTAACCCTAGTCATAACCCTTGCCCTAGCATAAAATTATAGATCAAAACCTATCTTTAAAACTAACTCTATCCTTTACCATAACCCTAACCCAAGCCCTAATCCTAGTCATAATCCATAGCACTAGCACTAACCTATCTCTAAAACTAACCCTAAACTGAATCCTCAGCATAACACTAAAATTGGCTCTAACCCTAATGCTATTCCTAAAGGTAGCCCTAACCCTAGCCCTAGCCCTAAAACAAAACTGAGCCATACACCTAACACTAACCCTTACACTAGGCCAAACCCTAACCCTACACCAGCTCTAACCCTAGCCCTAATTTGAAACCTAAACCTAACCCTAAACCTAACCATGAACCTGAATCAAATCCAAACCTTAAACCTAGCTCTAAACATCACCCTAACCTTAAACCTAACCCTAACAATAGGCCTAGCCCTAAACTTAACCATTAAACTAACCTTAATCGTAACCCTATTTCTTACAATAGCCATAACCATGACACTAGCCCTAAACCTAATACAAAATTAGTCCTAATCCAAGCCCTAACACGAGCTTTAACCATAAAACTAACTCTAAACCTAGTCCTAACCTTAGGTCTAATCCTATTGCTTACCCTAAGCCAAACCCTCACTCTAATGCTAACCGTATTCTTAGCACTAATCCTTAGCCTAACCAAAACCTAACTCTATAACTAGTTCTAACCCTAGCCTTCATTCTATATATAACCATAAACTGAACCCTAACCCTATCCCTGACCATTATTCTGACTCTAACACTAATCTTAGCTCTAAATCTAAACCTAACCCTAAACTGAACGTTAACACTAGCCCTACTGGTAACCTTACACCTAAACCTAATCCTAGCACTATCCCTAGACCTAACCTAATCCGAAATCTAGCCATAACTATAGCTCTAGACCTAAAGACAAACTAGACCTAGCCTTAACAATAACCCTTAACCTAACCCAAACTCTAACCGTACCTCTAGATCTCACCTGAGTCCTAATTCGCCGTTATCCGTAACCATTACCATACCTGAACACTGTCCTTGACACTAACACTAACCCTAGTTCTAAACTTCACCCTCACCCTAAAACTAACCCAGAAACTACATCTAGCCCTAACATTAACCATAAAACTAGTCTTAATCATTACACTAGTTCTTACATTAGCCATAGCTCTAACCTATCACAAAACCTTTCCCTAATCCAAGCCCTACCTTAGCATTAAACCTAAAGCTATTCTTAACAATAACCCTAGACCTAACTATAAACCTAAGCCTAAACCTAGACCTAATCCTAACCATAACCCTAGCCCTAACCCTAACTTTAACCCTATTCATTACCCTAAGATAACTATAATCCTTATGTTAACCCGAGGGGGAAACTTAATCCTAGCACTAGCCTTAATCCTATCTATAACCTAAAACTAACCTGAACCATAAATCTAACTGTGTCCTTACCGAATCCCTAAATATAAGACTAATTTGACCCCTAAACCTAAACCTTAACCTACGCCCAACTCTAAACTTAACCCTGACTCTAATAATACCAATAGCTCTAAACCTGACCCTAACAAGAAACCTAAATTTTACAATAAACCTAGCCATAAACCTAACCCTAAAACTATCCCTAACAGTACCCTAGACATGACATTAGCCCTAGCTCTAATCTAGCCCTAAACCTAATACAAAACTTACGGCACATCCTAGCATGGAACCTCACCTTAATCATAACCGTAACCCTAACCTTAACCCTAACCTTAACCCTAATTTTCATCCTAGTCTTAGCACTAGCTATATTGCCATCCCTTACCCAAAAACCTAACCTAATGCTATACCTAACACTAAACCTAGCCGTAACCCTAGGCCTAACCCTAACACTAACCCTAGCCCTAAACCAAGCCCTAATTAGCCCTATCCCTAATGCTAACCCTAGTCCTAAGACTAACTCTAACTCTCATACTAACTCTATACCTAGTTGTAACCTTTTCCCTTACCATCACCATATACCTAGCCCTAAACGTAGCCCTACCCTAGACCTATACTTAGCACTATCACAAAACCTAGATTTAAACCTAACTCTAAACTTAAGCCTAACCCTAAGTCTAAACCTATCCATAACTCTACTCTTATCACTAATCCTTAACCTAAGCCTAAATCTCACACTTATAATAGCCCTAACCCTAAGACTAATCATAAAAGTAGCACTAACCCTAACCCTAGCCATAAAATAAAACCAAGTCATAGCCCTAACCTTAACCCTTAACCAAAAACAAATCATAACCATACACCTAGCCCTAATCCTATCACTAATTATAGTCTAACCCTAACCCAAAAACTAACCCTGACCCTGACACTGACCCGAACACTAACCCTGGCTCTAAACATCATCATCACCATAAACCTAACCTTAATACTAGACAGAGATCTAACTCTAAACTTATAAATAGCTGTAGTCATAAACCTAATTCATACATTAGTGGTAGCCTCAACCCTAACCCTAACCTAACCCAAAACCTAGCCTTAATCTTAGTCCTAAATCTAACTTTAACCCTAAACTTAAACCTAACCCTAACCCAAACATTAGCCCTAATCTTATACATAACTCTAGCCCTAACCTTAGGGCTAATCCTATAGATTACACTAACAATAACCCTAACCCTTCTGATAACACTAGGCCTAAACCTAACCGTATACATTACACTAACCCTAAATCTAACACTAATTTGAGCCCTGCACATAATCACTAACTTAACCCAAACACTAATCCTGACCCTGATTCTAAAAATAAACCTAGATCTAAATCTGACCCTAACCAAAACCTAACCCTTACACTGGACCAAGCCATAAACCTAACACTAAATCTATCCCTAACTGTAACACAAGACGTAACATTAACCATAGCCCTAATAGACTATCCTTAACCCTAAAACAAATCCTAGTCTTCATCTTAGCCCTAAACATAGCCTTAATCATAACTCTAACCCTATTTTTAACCCTAATACTAACCCTTGCCCTTGCCCTAAGTCTAGCTATAACCACATCCCTTAGCCTAAATTAAACCCTAACACTAACCCTAACCCTAGTAGCAACCCTTGCCTTATCCTTAGGCCTAGCAATAACCCTAGATCAAAATCTAACTCTAAATCTAACCCTAACTTGATGCATAAGCCTAATCTTAAAACTAGCCTTAACCCTAGCCCTAACATAACACTAGCCGTAATTTAGCCCTATTCGTAAACCTAACCCTAACCTTAGCCCTAAGACTAACTCTCTGATACTAGCCCTATCACTCATTCTAACCCTATCCCTTACCATAAACCTAACCCTAGCCCTAACCCTAGTGCTAATCCTTTCCCAATGCTTATCCCTAGCACTAACCTTAGGCAAAATGTACCTCTAAAACAATCCTAAACCCGAAGCCTAAGTCTGAACCTAACACTAGCCCAAACCATAACACTAATCCTAAAATGAGCCCTAACGCTAGCCCTAGCCCTAAAACAAAACTGAGCAATAGTTCTATCCCTAAACATTAACCTAAACCAAACCCTAACCTTACACCTAGACTTAAACCTAGACTTATTTGTGTTGGAAGCCGAACCCTAAAACTAACCCTGAACCTGACACTGACCCTAACACTTCTAGCACTAAACATCACCGTATCAGTAAACCTAACCCTAACACTAAACCTAGCACTCAAACCCTAAAACTAGCCCTAAACTTAAACCTAGTACTTACATTAGCTCTAACCCTAACCCTAGCTCCAACATAACCCCAAACCTAGCCATAATCAGAGACCTAATCCTAGCTTTAAACCTAAACTAACCCTAACACTAGTTCTAATTGTAACCATAACTTTAGCCTTAAACTGATCTCTAACTCTATCCATTAACATAACGATAACCCAAACCTTAATGATAACCCTAAGCACAAGTCTAACCCTATCCTGATTCGTTATTGTTCCATTAGCCTAAACCTAAACAGAATCCTATACCTAACACTATCATTAAAATAACACTAATCCTAAAACTAATTCAAGCCCAAAATTGAAACCTTAACCTACCTCAAACCTTAACTCAGACCTTGACCTTAATAATATCCCTAGCTCTAAACTTGACCATAACCCAACACCTAAACCTTAGCCTAGACTTAGCCATAAACCTAAACCTAAAATTGTCTTTAACCATAATTCTGGACCTGAAATTAGCCCTGGCCCTAATCCTAGACCTACCCCTATAAACACACCTAGCCCTCATTCTTGTCCTAAACCTAGCCTTAATCATAACCCTATGTCTAGCCCTATACCTAACAGTAATTCTAACCCTCACCCAACCTCTAAATCTACCTATAATGTCATCTCTTACCCCAAATTTCAACCTAACCCTAACCCAAAACATAGGCTTAAGCTAAACACAAAACCTAGCCCTAATCCTAGCCCTAATTTAGCTCTATCTCTAACCCTATCCTAACCCTAGCCCTAAGACCAACTCTAATTCTTGCCCTAGCCCTAGCCCTAGTTTTATCCCTATCTGCTACCATAAAACTAACACTAGCCCTAACAGTTGCCCAAAAGTTAGTCCCATCCCTAATCATAACTCTAAATCTAACCTTAAACCTAAGCCAAAGCCTATAACACTAGCCCTAACACTAATGATAATAGTAAAACTAGCCCTAACCCAATCCTAGCAGTAAACCAAAATGGATAAATAGTCTCATCCTTAAACCTTAACTTAAACACAAAACTAACACTACACTTACACCTAAACCTAGCCCTAATTTGAGTCCTAAGCCAGACCTTAAAACTAACCCTGACATTGACTCATATGCTAACACTCACCCTAGATATAAACACTGCCCTACTCAAGCCGAACACTAACATTAACAATAGCCCTAATTTGACTCTTAATGCTAACCCTAAAACTAATCCTGACCCTGACTCCTATCCTAACAAGAACCGTAGCTATAAATATCACCTTAAGCTTAAACCTAACACTAACACTCAAACTACACCTAACCCTAACCCTAAAACTAACCCTAATGGAAACACTAGTTCTTACATTAGCCATTGCCCTAATCCTAGCCCTAACCCTAATACAAATCTAGCCCTAAACCGAGCCCTAAACCTAACTTTAACTCTAACTCTAACACTAACCTTAGCCCTAATCCTGGATCTAAATCAATCCCTTACCCTAAGCGAAATCCTAAATTGAAGAGTAACCCTAGACCTATCTCTAGTCTTTAAACTAACCAAAACCCTAACCCTATTAATAGTCCTAACCCTAGCCTTTGTTTTATCTCTAACACAATCCCAAACCCTAACCCTAAACCTGATCCTTATTCTGACCCTAACACTAAACCTAGGTCTAACCCTAATACCAACCCTAACCCAAAATTTACCATAATCCTATCCCTAGACCTAATTCTAAACCGAACTCTCAGCCTAGCAATAACCATAGCTCAGAACCTAACCCTTATGCTAAACAAAACCCTAAACCTAATCCTAGTTCTAACCCTCACCTTAACCCTAGCACAAGACCTAATTTTAACTATAACCCTAACCCTAACTTTAACTAACTGTATCCATTACCCTAAACATAACCCTTACCATAATTCTAACCCTAGGCTTAACCCTAACCCTATCGCTTTCCACAAACCTTTCAATTAGCCTAACCTACCCTGAACCCTATACCTAATCCAATTATTACACTAACCCTAATCCAAATGCTAATTTGATCACTAACCCTAACCTCAAACGTAAACCAAACCCTAATAGTAACCATGACCCTAATAATTCCCCTAGCTATAAACCTGACTCTTACCCTACCTAAACCTTACACTAGACCTAGCCATAAAACTATCCCTAAAACTATTCCTAACCTTAACCCTAGACGTGATATTAACCCTAGCCATAATCCTAGCCCTTACCCTAACACAAACCCTATCCCTTATCCTAGCCCTATGCATAGCCTAATTTTATCCCTAACCCAAACCCTAGGCCTAAACCTAACACTAACCCTAGTGCTAAGCTTAGCCCTAATTTAGCCCTATCCCTAACCCTAACCCTAATCCTAGCCCAAAGACAAACTCTGACTCTAACTCTCACCTAACCCTAGTTCCAACCCTATTCCTTACTAGAACCCTAATCCTCGCCCTAACCCTTGGTGTAACCCCAGCCCTATTCATGGCCTTGGCCATAACCTTAGATCGCACCATAACTCTAAATCTAACCCTAAACCTAAACCCAAACCTAACACTAGCACTAATGCTAATGCTAATCCTAAAATTAGCCCTAACACTAGCCCTACAACTCAAACAAAACTGAGCCATAGCCGTAACCCAAACCCTTATCCTAAACCAAACCCTAAACCTACACCTATCCCTAACCATATCCTAACTCTAGTCCTAACCCTAACCCAAAAACTAACCCTGACCCTGACTCTAACACTAACCCTGGCTCTAAACACCATCATCATTGTAAATCTCAACCTAACACTAGACATAGCACTAACCCTAACACTGTAACTAGTGCTAATCATAACCCTGCTTCATACATTAGCCATAGCCTTAAGCCTAGCCCTAAACTTAACCCAAAACCTATCTTTAAACCGAGTAGTAAACCTAGCCTTAATCCTAAACTTAAACCTAAGCCTAACCCAAAACTAGCCCTAATCCTATACATAACCCTAGCCCTTACCTTAGGTCTAAACCTATCCATTACACTAACAATAACCCTAACTCTTAAGCTAACCCTAGATCTAATCCTAATCCTATCCATTACACTAAACCAAATCTAAATCCTAAAACTAATGCTGTCATTACACTAAACCAAAACCCTAACTTAACCCAAAACCTAAACCTGACCCTGACCCTAAATATAACCCTAGACATAAACCTGAATCTTAACCTAAACCTAATCCTTACACTGGATGAAGCCATAAACCTAACACTAAATCTAGCCCTAACTATAACCCTAGACCTGACATTAGCCCTAGCCATAATATTATATCTAACAATAACACAAACCCTAAACCTCATCCTAGCCATAAACCTAGCCTTAATCATAACCCTAACCCTAATTCTAGCCCTAACCCTAATACTAACCCTTGCCATAGCCCTAAACCTAGCCAAAAGCACATCCCTTAACCTAATTGTAAGCCTAAATCTAAACCTCACCCTTTTCATCACAACTGCCCTATCCTTAACCCTAGCTTTAACTCTAGATCCAAACCTAACTTTAAATCTAACCCTAACTCCATGCATAAGCCAAAAATTGTCCAAACCCTGATGCTAATTTGAAAACTAGCTCTAACCCTATCCCTAACCTTAACCCTAGCCATAATTTAGCCATATCCCTAAACCTAACTCTAACCCTAGCCCTAAGAATAACTCTAACTCTCACACTGGCCCTATCACTCATTCTAATCCTATCCCTTCCCATAAACCTAACCCTATCCCAAATTCAAGTCCTAACCCTTTCCCTATCCTTAGCCCTAGCACTAAACTTAGATAAAAACCTAACTCTAAATTTAACCCTAAACCGAAGCCTAAGCCTAAATCTAAAACTAGCCCTAACCCTAACACTAATCCTAAAAATTTCATTAAACCTAATCCTAGCCCTAAAACCAAACCAAGCCAAAGCTCTAACCATAACCCTTAACCAAAACCAACCCCTAACCCTACACCTAGCCCTAAACCCACCCCTAATTCGAGTTTTAAGCCAAACCCTAAAAGTAGCCCTGACCCTTACTCTGACCATAACAGTAACCCGAGGTCTAAACATCACCCTAAACATAAACCTAAACCTAACAGTAAACCAGTAAACCTAGCCCTAAAACACTAAAATTAGCCATAAGCATAACCCTAGTACTTACCTTAGCCCTAAACCTAACCCTAGCACTAACTTAACCCAAAACCTAACCCTAATCATAACCATAACCTGAGCCCTAAACTGATTTCTAACTATCCATTACCATAACCATAACCCTAACCCTAATGCTAATTCAAGCCCTAAGTTTAAACCTTAACATATCCCCAACCCTAACCCAGAACTTGACCCTAATAATACCCCTAGCTC
Organism: Marmota flaviventris; assembly: GCF_047511675.1. NCBI lineage: Eukaryota > Metazoa > Chordata > Mammalia > Rodentia > Sciuridae > Marmota > Marmota flaviventris. Next base: position 57,266 of record NW_027288149.1, on the reverse strand, counting down.
TAAACCTGATGCTAACCCTAAACTTAACCCTTACACTAGACGTACCCATAATCCTTATCCTAAAACTATCTTTAACCATAATTCTGGACCTGAAATTAGCCCTCACACTAATCCTAGCCCTAACCCTAACCCTAAAAAAAAATCCCTAGCACTCATCCTAGTCCTAAACCTAGGCTTAATCAAAAGCCTTACCATAACCACAGCCTAACGATAATTATAACCCTCACCCTATTTCTAAACCTAGCTGTAAATCCATCCATTACCAAAAACATTGCCTGAACGCTAAACCTAAACTCTAAAAGCTAACACTAAACTCTAACCCTAACCCTAACACTAACCCTAAATCTAGGCTTAAACTAAACACTAAACGTAGCCCTAATACCTGCCCTAATTTAGCCCTATCTATAACCCTAACCCTAACCCTAATCCTAGTCCTAAGACTATCTCTCGCCATAGCTCTATCCCTAGTTCTAACCATATCGCTTAAAATAACCCTAAACCTAGCCATAACCCTTGCCCTATCCTTAGTTCTAGCCTTCACCCTAGGTCTAACCCTAATGCCAAATTTAACCCTAACACTAAGCCTAAGCCTAACACTAACACTAGCCCTAACCCAAACCATAGGACTGAATTAAAAAAAAAACCCTAACTCTAAACCTTTACTTAAACCAAACTATAACACTACTACTAGACCTAACCCTAGCCCTAGTTTGAAGCCTAACCCAAACCCTAAAACCAACCCTGATACTGACTCATATCCTAACACTCACCCTAGCTCTAAACACAACCCTCACCTTAAACTGAACCCTAACAGTAAACCTAGCCCTAATTTGAGTTCTAACTCTAACCCTAAAACTAAGCCTGACCCTGATTCCTATTCTAACATGAACCCTAGCTAAAAATATCACCCTAACCTTAAGCATAACCCTATCACTAAACCTAACCCATAACCTAACAATAAAATTAACCCTAATGGTAATCCTAGTTCTTACATTAGCCATTGCCCTACCCCTAGCCCTAATCCTAACACAAAACCTATGCCTAATCCGAGTCCTAAACCCAGGTTTAACCCTAACTCTAACCATAAACTAGCTCTAAACCAATCCCTTACTTAAGCAAAACATTAAACCTAAGGGTAACCCTAGACCGATTCCTTATCCTTAAGCTAACCAAAACACTAACCTTATTAATAGTCCTTAACCTTGCACTCATTCTAGATCTAACACTATCCAAAACTCTAACACTAACCCTGACCCTTCTACTGACCTTACCATTAATCTTAGGTCTAATCCTAACCATAACCCTAAACCAAAACCTACTGTAATCCTATCCCTAGACCTAATCCTGAACCTAACACTGAGCCTAGCACTAACTATAGCTCAGAACCTAACCCTTACACTAAACATAACCTTAACCTAACCCTAGTTATAAACCTCACCCTAACCCTAAATCAAGACCTAATTCTAACCATAACACTTGCCCTAAACTTAAGTCTAGCTGTATCATTAACCTAAACATAATCCTTACCCTAATGTTAACCCTAAGCCTAACCCTAAACATATCACTATCCCCAAACTTATCAATTATCCTATACCTACCCTGAACCCTAGACCTAATACAATCATTACCCTAACCCTAACTCTAATGATAATACGAGCCCTAACCCTAAACTCAAACCTAAAGCTAACCATAACACTAACACTGACCCCAATAATTCCCCTAGCTCTAAACCTCACTCTTACCCTATACCTAAACCTTATACTAGACTTAGCCATAAAACTAACCCCAAAACTATCCCTAAGCATAAACCTAGGCTTGATATTAGCCCTAGTCTTGATAGTAGCCCTAACCCTAACACAAAACCTAGACCTTATCCTAGCCCTAAACATAGCATTAATTATAATCCTAACCATAACCCTAGGCCTAACTCTAACACTACTCCTAGCCCTAATCTTATATCTAATTTAGCCCTATCCCTAACCTTAACCCTAACCCTAGCCAAAAGACTAACTCTAAATATCACCTTAGTCCTAACCCTAGTTCTAACCCTATACTTTACTGGAACCATAATCCTAGCCCAAACCATAGGTCTAATACTCGCCCTATTCATAGTCCTAGAAGAAACCCTAGATCTAACCCTAACTCTAAATCTATCCATAAACCTTAGCCTAACGAAACCTAACACTAGCCATAACCCTAAGGCTAATCCTAAAACTAGCTCTAATCCTAGCCCTAAAACAAAACCAAGCCATAGACCTAACCCTAACCCTTAATAAAAACTAAGCCCTCACCCTACACTAGCCATAACTCTATCCATAATTCGAGTTCTAAGCCAAACCCTAAAACTAACCCTGAACCTGACTCTGACCTTAACACTAACCCTAGCTCTAAACATCACCCTTACCCTATGCCTAAACATAACAATAGACCTAGCCCTAACCCTAACCCTAAAATTAGCCCTAATCACAACCCAGGTATTTACATTAGTGGCTATACTAAACCTAGCCTTAATTTAACCCCAAACCGAGCCTTATTCTGAGCACTATCCCTAGATTTACCCCTAAACATATCCCTATCACTAATCGTAACTATAACCCTAGCTGTAACCCTAGATTTAACCCTAACCCTAACCCTAAGCCTAACCCTATCAATAATCACAAAAATAACCTTAGTTGTACCCCTATCTCTAACACTATCCATTATCCTAACCATAACCCTGTCCCTAATGCTAAACCTGGGCCTAAAACTAATTGTATCACTAATCCTTACCCTATCCATTACACTAAACCTAACGTGAAACCTAAAACTAACACTATCTTTACTCTAATCCTAACTCTAATGCTAATTTGAGCCCAAACATTAAACCTTAACCGATCCAAAACACTAATCATGACCCTGACCCTAAGAGTACCCTTAGCTCTAAACCTGAACCTAACCCTGAACCTAACCCTAACCTAAACCTTACACTAGACGTAGCCATAAACCTAAACCTAAAACTATTTTAACCATAACACTAGACTTGAAATTACCTCTAGCCATAATCCTAGCACTAAACCTAGGCTTAATCCTAGCCTGAACAATAACCCGAGCCCTAACCCTAGTTCTATTCTTCATCCTAGTCCTAAACCTACATATAATCTCATCCTATACCACAAAACTAACAATAAACCTAAACCTAACCCTAACCCTAACCCTAAACCTAGGCCAAACACAAAGCCTAGTGCTAATACTAGCCTTTATTTAATCCTAACCTAACCCTAAACCTAGCCATAAGACTAACTCGAACTCTTGCCCTAGCCCTAGCCCTAGTTCTATCCTTAGCCTTAATCCTTACCCTAGATGTAAGCCTCAGTCTAAATCTAAACCTAACTCTAAATAACTCTAAAATAAGCCTAAACCAAACAGGACCACTACCCCTAACCATAATGCTAATCCTAAAATATGCCCTACCCTAGCCCTAGCCATAAACCAAAACCAAGCCATAGCCCATATCTTAACCCTTAACCTAAATCAAACCCTAACCCTACAACTAACGCTCAAATTAACTCTAAAATTAACACTGACCCTGACACTGACCCTAACACTAATTCCAGCTCTAAACACCACCATAACCTAAAATTAACATTAACACTATATCTAGTCTTAACCGAACCCTGAAACTAGCCTTATTCATAACCCTAGTTCATACATTAGACATTGTCCTAACCGTAGCCCTAACCCTAACACAAATTCTACACCTAATTCTAGCCCTAACCTTAGCATTAACCATAATACTAGGCCTAACTCTAATCTTAACCCGAGCCCTAACCTTATTCCTTACACTAAGCCAAACCCTAACCCAAATGCTAACCCTAATCTTAATTCTAATCCTTAGCCTAACTTAAACTCTAATCATAATACTAGTCTTAACCCTAGCCCTCATTCTTCCTCTAAACCTATCCCTGACCCTCATATGACCCTAACAGTAACTCTAGGTCTAAACCTGACCCTAACCCTAAAGCAAACCTTAACACTAGCCCTACTGGTAACCCTATACCTATACATAAGCCTAACACTAGACATAGACCCAAAGTTAATCCTAAATATAGTTATAAATCTAGACCTAGACCTAAACAAAAACCTAGCACTAGCACTAACAATAACCCTTAAACTAAACTGAACACTTACCCTACACCTATACCTAAACCTAGTCCTAATTCTGGCTCTAATGCTAACCCTAACTCTATCCCAAAAACTGACCCTAATTCTAACACTGAACCTAGCTTTAAACATGAAACTAACTCACAACCGAGACATAACACTAGACCTAGACATAACCCTAACCCTAAAATTAGACCTAAACATAACCCTAGCTCTTACATTAACTATAGTCCTAATCCTAGCCCTAAACATAACATAAAACCTAGGTCTATACCTAGGCCTAAACGTAGCTCTGAGCATAACCCTAACCCTAACCCTAGCCCTAAACCTAGCACTAACCTATGCCTCGCCTTAGATCTAACCCTAACCTTTACACTAAACATAACCCTAGATCTATCCTAAAGCCTAAACCTAACCCTAGCTGTAATCCTCACATTAAACCTAGTCTGAAATTTATCTCTAAACATATCCATTACCCTAACCCTAACCCTAATTAAAACCCCATCCCTGACACTAAACCTAACTCTAACTATAAATGTAAACCTAGACCTAAACCTCAACCTAACCCTCGCCTTGCCCTAATTCTAGTTCAAACACTAACCCTTACCCTAACTTAACTATAACCCTAGCCCTAAAATTAACACTTACCCTAACTCTAAAACTTACCCTAAATCACACCACTATTCTATTCCTAAACATAGCCCTAATCCTAGAGTTGATCCAAACCATAACCTAGCCCTAACCCTAGCTCTACACCTCTCCATTACACTAAACATAACCCTAACACTAATGGTAACAATAACCAGAATGCTAAACCTAACTCATCCATTACCCTAAACCTCTACTGAAACCTAAACTAAACCTTATCCATTACCCTTATCCTAAACCTAACCCTAATGCTAATTCAAGCCTTAACTCTAAACCTTTAGCTAATCCAAATGCTAATTCTGACACTGTTCCTGACCCTAATAATAATCCTAGCCCTAAAGATGAACTTTATCCTAAACCTAACTCTTACAATAGACCTAATCTTAAGCTAACCCTAAAACTATTTTTAACATTAACCCTAGACCTGTTATTAGCCCTAGACCTGGTCCTAGCCATAACCCTAACAGAAAACCTAGACCTTAACCTAGCCCTAAACATAGACTTAATCCTAAACTGAAACATAACCCTAGGCCTAATCCTAATTCTAAAGCTCACCCTACACCTAAAACTAGCTATAACCCCACCCATTTCCCTAAAATTTACCTTAACACCAATGCTAACCCTAACTCTAGCCCAACCCCTTAGTCTAACCCTAACACTAACCCTAGCCTTAATACTAGCCCTAATGTAGCCTGACCCCGACACTAACCCTACCCTAATCCTAAGCACTAATATAGCTCTAAACCTAACCCTAACTCTAGCCCTAATCCTAGCCCTAACTCTAACAATAACCCTAGTCCTAATCCTAGCCCAATTTAGCCCTAACCCTTGTCCTAACCCTAGCTCTAATCCTAGCCCTAATTTAGCCCTAAACCTAAACCTAACCCTAAGACTACTACCATGACTAACTCTAATTCTCACCCTACCGAATCCCTAGTTCTAACCATATTCATTACCATAACCTAACCCTCACCCTAACCCAAGTTCTAGCCCTACCCTAACCCTAGATCTAACACTAACTCTAAATGTATCCCTCACCCTAAGCCTAAACCTCAACCTAACACTAGCCCTAACCCTGATGCTAATCCCTAATCTAGCCATAACCATAGCCCTAGCTCTAAAACAAAACCAAGGTATATACCTAACCCTTAACTTAAACCAAACCCTAACCGTACAACTACTACTAACTTTAGCCATAATTCGAGTTTTAACCCTAACCCGAAAACTAACCCTGAATCTGAAACTAACCCTAACAATAACCCTTGCCCTAAACATCACCCTAACCCTAAACCTAACCGTAACACTAGACCAAGCCCTAACCCTAACCCTAAAACTAGCACTAATTGCAACACTAGTTCATACATTACCATAGTCCTAATCATAGCCCTAACCAAACCCAAAACCAAGCCCTAATCCGACCCTTAACCCTACCTTTAAACCTAACCCTAAACTTAACCCTAACCCAGAACATAGTCAAAAATTTTACCCTAACCCTAGCCAGAATTCTAACCATAACAATAGCCCTATCATTAACTCTAACCCTATCCATTACCCTAATCATAACCATAACTCTAATGGTAACCCTAGGCCTAACCCTAAACTTATCCCTAACCCTAACCTATTTCCCTACCTAACCCGAAACCAAACCCTAACATTAGTGCTACAGGTAATCATATACTTAAACCTAAACCTAACACTAGCCCTAGACTTAAACCTAATCCTAAATCTAGCCATATCTCTAGCCCTAGACCTTAACAACAACCTAGCCCTAGCCCTAACAATAACCCTTAACCTAACTCAAAAACAAACCATACACCTAGACCTAATCCTAGTCCTAATTCTGGCACTAAACCCAACACTAACTCTAACCTGAACACTGGCCCTGACCCTAACATAATCCTCGCTCCAAAGCACACTCTAAAACAAACCTAATCCTAACACTAGACCTAGCCATAACCCTAACCCTAAAACTAGCCCTAATCATAACCCTAGCTCTTATATTACCCATGGCCCTAACACTAGGCCTAAACTAACACAAAACCTAGCCCTAATTTTATGCTTGAACATTGCCCTAAGTGTAAACCTAAACCTAACCCTAGCCCTAACCCTAACACTAAGCCTCGCTTTAGACCTAAACCTAGGTCAAAACCTAACCTTTACCCTTAACATAACCCTAGCCATATCCCAAAGCCAAACCTAACACTAGCTCTAATCCTAACATTAACCATAGCCCTAACCATAGTTCTAATCATATCAACTACCCTAACCCTAACCCTAATCATAACCATAAGCCTAGCCCTAAACCTAGCTCTAATTCTATCCACTATGCTAACCACAACACTAACTGTAATGCTAATCCTAGGCTTAACCCTAACCCTTTCACAATCCCTAAACCTATCCATTGCCCTAAAACTAACCTGAACCCTAATCCTAAGCCTATTCATTACCCTAACCATAACTCTAACCCTAATGCTAATTCGAGCCCTAAACCTAAACATTAACCTAAACCAAACCTTAAGCCAAATACTGAACCTAATAATACACATAGCTTTAAACTTCACCCTTAACCTACATCTAACCCTTACCCTAGACCTAACCATAAACATAAACCAAAACCTCTCTCTAATGTAACCCAAAACATGAAAATAGCCCTAGCTCTAATCCTAGCCCTAACCCAAACACAAACACTAGCTCTTATCCTAGAATAAAATTTAGCCTTAATCATAACCCTAACCCTAATTGTAACCCTTTCCCTAGACCTAAACCTAGTTATAACCCCATTGCTTACCCTAAACCTAACCCAGACCTTAACATTAACATTAAACCTAGCCCTAACCTTAACACTAGGACTAACCCTAACACTACACCTAGCCCTAACCCTAAACCTAACCCTAATCATAGCTTTAAGACTAACTATAACTCTCGCCCTAGCCCTAGCCCTAATTCTAACTCTATCACTTACCATAATCTTATTCCTCGCCAGAGCCTACATTAACCCTAGCCCAAACCTTACATTTTGCCCTATCCGTAGATCTAAACCTAACTCTAAATCTAACACTAATTATATAACTAAACCTAACCCTAACACTAGCTCTAACCCCAACAATAATACTAATACTAGCTCTAAGCATAGGTTTAGACCTAAAACAAAACTAAGCCATAACAATAACATTAACTTTTACCTAAACCAAATCCTTACCTTATAACTAGCCCTAAACCTAGCCCTAATTTGAGTCCTAAACTTAACCCTAAATCTACCCCAAAACCTGTCTCTGACATTAACACTAACCCTACCTCTAAACATCACCCTAAACCTAAACCTTAACCTAACACTAGACCTGGACCTAACCCTAATTCTAAAACTAGTTCTAATTATAAACCTAGATCCTACATTAGCCATAGCCTTAAAACTTATGCTAACCCAAACCTAGCCCAAATCTGATACCTAACCCTAGCTTTCACCCTAACCCTATCCCTAACACTATCCCTAACCCTAACCCGAACCCTAGTTCTAACCCTAGCTCTAACCTTATACTTTACCCTAGCCAAACCCCAACCCTAATGCTAACACTAGTCCTAAAACTAGTCCTTAGTCTAACCCAAAAGCTAACCCTATTACTAGTCCTAACCCTAGACCTCATTCTTGTTATAACCATAACCCAAATTCTAACCCAATCCCTGACCCTTTTTCTGACCCTGAACCTTAACCAAACCCTAACACTAGCCCTATGCTTTTTCCTATATATAAACCTAACCCTAAAACTAGCCCTAGATTAAACCTAATCCTAAATATAGACATATCTTTAGCTAAGACCTAAACAAAAACCTAGGCCTAGCTCTAATGATAATCCTTAACCTAAGCCAAACACTAACCTTACCTCTAGACCTAACCAATCCTAATTCTGGCTCTAGCCCTAACCCTAACCCTAATCCAAACACAGACCCTGACACTTAAAATTAACCTAGCTCTAAAACTGACCCTAACCAAAACCTAAACCTAACAGTAGAACTAGCCATAACTGTAAACATAATCCTTACATTACCATAGCACTTAAACTAGCTCTAAACCTAACACAAAACCTAGCCCTAATCCTAGGACTAAATCTAGCTCAAAGTAAAACCCTAACCCTAACCTAACCTTATCCCTTATCCTAAGCCTAACCCTCACGCTAACCCTAATGCACGCCTTAGACCTAAGCCTAGATAAAACCCCAAACCGAAACCTAAACTTTACCCTAGCCCTAGCCTTAAACCAAATGCTAATCCTAGCCCTAATCATTATGTTAACACTAACCCTAATACTATCTCTAAATTTATCCAATGCCCTAAAGAGAACCTTAACCCTAATGATAACCCTAGCTCTAATCCTAATTGTGAACCTAATCCTAGACCTAACCCTAAACCTAACCCTCATCATAGTCTTAACCCTAGATAAAATCCCAACGCTGACTCTAACACTAACCCTAGCCCAATCCCTAACACTAACCCTAAACTTAAAACTCCCCCAAACCTAACCAGAAATCTAACCCTATCCATTACCCTAACTCTAATGATAATCTTAGCCCTAACCCTAACACTAACCCAAAACCTAAAACTATGCCTAATCCTAACCTGACATTGAACCCTATCCATTAACCTAACTCTAAAGATAACCTTAGCCCTAACCCTAACACTAACCCTTACATTAACCATAAATCTAACCCTAGACATAATCCTAAACCTAACACTCACCCTAGCTCTAACCCTACCTCAAAACATATCCTGTACCCTAAACCTAAACATAGCCCTAGCCCTAAACCTAACCCTAACTCTAGCCCTAATTCTATCTAAAACTCTAGGCCTAACCCTAGCTCTAATGCTATTCATTACCCTAAATATAACCCAAACCCAAATGCGAACCCTAGGCCTAAACCTAACCCTATCAATAACCCTAACCCTACGAATTATGCTAATTTTAACCTAAATCTTAAACCTAAACCTATCCATTAACCTAAGGCTAATTTTAACCCTAATGCTAATTTGAGGTGTAATCCTAATAATTAATCTAACACAAAACTGAATCCTGACCCTGACCCTAAAAATACACCTTACCCTTAACATGGCCCTTACCCTAAACCTACTATTAGAACTAGCCATAAATCTAACCATATAACTATCCATAGCTGTAACCCAAAACCTGACATTATCATTATCTCTTAAACTTGCCGTAACCCTAACACAAAACCTAGCCCTCATCCAAACCACAAATCAAGCTTCAATCGTAACACCAATATAACCATAGGCCTAACCCTAACCCTTTTGCTAACTCTAACCCTATCAATTACCCTACACCTAACAAGAACCCTAAACCTAAACCTATCATTACCCTAACCAAACCCTAATGCTAATTCAAGTCTAAACCTAAACCCTAACATAAACCAAACCTGAAACCTGATTCTAACTGTAATAATACCCCTAGCTCTAAACCTGACCCTTACCCTAAATCTAACCCTTACACTAGACCTAGACATAAATCTAACCCTCAATGTATCCCTAACGTAAGCCTAGACCTGATACTAGCCCAAGCCCTAATTCTTGCCATAACCCTAAAACAAACCAGAGCCCACATCCTAGCCCTAAACCTAGCCTTATTATTAAACCAAACCATAACCCTACCCCTAACCAAAATTCTAACCTTCAACCTAACTCTAAAACTAGCTCTAACCCCATCCCTTCCTCTAAACCTAAACCTAACCCCAAACCTAAACCTATGTCTAACCCCAATACAAATGCTAGACGTAATCCTAGCCCTACTTTACCCCTAAACCCAACCTAACCCTAGCCCTAAGACTAACTCTAACTCTCGCACTAGTCATATTTCTAGTGCTAACACTATCCCTTACCATATTCCTATCACTTGCCTTTACATTATCCCTAACCCTAGCTCTAGTCCTAATCTTATATCTAAGCCTAACTCTAAATCAAACCCTAACCCTAAGCTAAACCTCTCACTAAAACAAGCTGAAATAATAATGCTAATCCTAAAACTATACTTAACCTAGCACTAGCCCTAATCAATAACCAAGCCATAGCCCTAACCATAACCTTTAACATAAACCAAACCCTATACCTACACCTAGCCCTAAAGCTAACACTAATTTGAGTCCAATACCTAACCCTAAAACAAACCCTGACCCTGACTCTGACCCTAACACTAACCCTAGCTCTGAACATCACTCAAAACCTATATCTAAACCTAACCCTATACCTAGCCCTAACCCTAACCCTAAAACAAGTTCTACTCATAACCTTAGTTCTAACATTAACTGAAGCCCAAAATCTAGCCCTAATCTAACCCAATACCTATCCCTAATCAGAGCCCTAACACTAACTTTAACCCTAACCAAAATCCTAAGTCTAGCTCTAACACTTACCCTAAACATTACCATAACCCTTACCCTTGCCTTTACCCAAAACCTAACCCTAACCCTAGCCTTAATCCTAACAATAAACCTAGCCCTAACCCCAGCTGTAACCCTATCCATTACCCTAATCCTAATCCTAACCCTAGGATAACACTGAACTTATTCCTAACCATAAACCTGTACTTTAACATAAACCTAACCTGAACCCTACACCTAACCATATCTATAAATTTAATCCTAACACTAATAAGCTTAACCCTAAAATTATCTTTAACCATAACCTAGACCTGACATTAGCCCTAGCACTAATGAAGCCCTAAGACTAGAACAAAATCTAGCCCGAATCCTAGCCATAACCTTAGTCTTAATCCTAAACCTAACCCTAACTAACCATAGAACTAAACTTAATTTTAAACCTTGCCCTAGTTCTAAAGCTAGCCATAACATCATATCAATCCATAAGCATAACCATAAGCCTAGCCATAAACCTAGGCTCAGCTTTAATACTAACCCTAGCTCTAATCCTAGCCCTAATTAAACCATACTTTTAACCCTATATCTAAACCTAACAATAAGACTCACTGTAACTCTCGCCCTACCACTAGCCCTAGTTCTTACACTATCCCTTATGATAATTCAAACCCTAGACCTAACCCTAGCCCTAACCTTCACTGAAGCCCTAAACCTAGATCTAACCTTATCTCTAAATATAACCCTTAAACTATGCCTAAACCACACCATAACACTAGCTCTAACCCTAATGCTAATTTGAAAATTAGCCCTAACCCTAGCCCTAGCCCTCAAGCATAACCGAGCCATAGCAGTGACTCTAAACCTTAACCTAAACCAAAACCTAACCCTACACCTAGTCCTAAACCTAGACCTAATTTGAGACCTAACCCTAACAATAGAACTAATACTAACACTAACTCTGACCTTAACACTAACCCTAGTTCTACACATCACCCTATCCCTAAACCTAATCCTACACTAGACCTCACTCTATACCTAATCTACACTAGACCTCACTCTATACCTAACCCTAAAACTAGCCCTAATCATAATGCCAGTTTTTAAATTAGCCATAGCCCTAAACCTAACACAAAACCTAGCCATAATTAACCCTAACCCTAACACTGGCTCTAACCCTAGTCTTATCCCTAGTCCTAATCCTAGCTCTAACTCTATGTTTACACTTAGTCAAACCCTTACACTATCGCTAACATAGTCCTAACCCTAATTCTATGCCTACCCCAAACCTTAACTCCATTACTAAACTAACCTTAGCCCTCATTTAAGCTGTAAATTTAACCCAAACACTAACCCTAACCCTGAGCCTTATTCTGACCCTAACACTAAACCTAGGTTTAAACCCTAAATTGTATCCAAAATGTAACACTAGCCTTACCAGTAACCCTAAACCTAAACCTAACACTAACACTAGCAATAGACCTAAACGTAATCCTTAACGTAGCCATAACCCTAACCTTAGCCCTAACAACATCCCTTAACCAAACCAAACACTCTATCCATAGACCTACCCTAGTCCTCATTCTAACACTAAATCTGATCCTAACCTGAACCCTGACACTTACCCTAACAAAAACCCTAATTCTAAACATTGTCCTAACCCAAAAACAATCCCTAACACTAGACGAACTCTAAATGTAGCCATAATCATAACTGTAGCTCTTAAATTCCCATAAACCTAACACAAGCCCTAAACCTCACACAAAACCTAGCCATAATTACAGCCCTAAAACTAACCCTAAGCATAACCCTAACCCTAAAACTAGCCCTAACCCTAAACCTAACCCTAACCCTTGTTCTAGCCCTAACTCTAGCTCAAACCCTAAACCTTACCCTAAATATAACCCTAGCCAAAACTCTAAACCTCACTAACTTTAGCCCTAATTCTAACTGTAAACATAGACCAAAGCCTAGCTCTAACTCTATCCATTACACAAATCATAACCCTAAAACTAATGCTAACTCTAGCCCTAAACCTAACCCAAACCCTACCCTGGACTTGACTGTAACCTTAACACTCACCTTAGCCCTAAACCTAGCTCAATCCCTAACCATTACACTTAACCTAACACTAACACTAACCCAAGGCCTAACCATAGCCCTAACCCCAGCCCTAATCCTAACCTTAACCCTAGCCCAAACCCTAGCTCGAACCCTACCCATTACCCAAATCCTAAACTTAACCCTGATGATAACACTAGACCTAAAGGGAAATGTACCCTAACCCTAAACCAAAACCTGATCCTAGAGCTAATAGTGAACCTAATCCCTAACCCTAAATCTATGTTAGCTCAAATCCTAAACCTAATTCTAAACCTAAACCTCAGGCTAACCTAAACCTGAACCTATCTTTAACCTGACATCTAAACCTGTTACCCTAACCCTAATGATAACCCTTGCCATAAATGTAACAGTAACCCTGACCATAACCTAGACAAAAGTCTAAATAAATCTTAGCCATAGCAAAAATCCTAGCTCAAACCCTAAACCTAATCCTAAATGTAACCCTTGCCTTAAGCCGGAACCTAACCCTAATTCTAGCCCTCATTTTAACCATAAACCTAGCCCTAACCATAGGTATAACCTTATAAATTACCCTAGTGATAACCATAACCCTAATGCTAACCCTAAGACTAATCCTCAAACTATCACTATCTTAAACCTAACCTGAAACCTAAACCTAACAGTATCTATTACCTTAACCCTAATTCTAACCTTAATGCTAATTTGGGGCTTAAACCTAAACTTTAACCTAACCCAAACCCGAAGCCTGACTCTGACCCTAATAATACCCCAGCTCTTACTCTGACCCTTTCCCTAAACTTAACACTTTAATTTGACCTAGCCATAAACGTAACCCTAAAAATATCACTTAATATAAATCTTGACCTGACCTTAGTTCTACTGCTAAATCTTGAACAATACCTAACACACAACCTAGCCCAATCCTTGAATCTAGTGTTATACTAAACCTAACCCTAACCCTAACCCCAACCCTAAAGCTAATCATAAAACTAGCTCTAACCCTAATGATAACAGTAAAACAAAATCGAGAAACAGGCCTAACACTAAACTTAACTTTTAAAACAAATGCAAGCACTACATCTAGATCTAACTCTAGCCCTAATTCGAGTCCTAATCATAACCTTAAAAATAACTCTGAACCTGAATTACATTCTAACACTCATCCTAGTTCTAAACACCATCCTAAACTTAAACTGAAACCTAACAGTAACACTATCCCTAATTCGGGTTCTAACCCTAACACTAAAACTAACCCTGACTTGACTGATATCCTAACACTAAACCTAGCTATAAATATCACCCAAATATTAAACCTAACCCTAACACTTGACCTATCCCTACCTCTAACCCTAATTGTAACCCTAGTTCTTATATTAGCCATTGCTCTAACCCTAGCCTTAAACCTCACATAAAAACTAGTCCTAATCTGAGCCCTAAACCTAGCTTTAACCCTAACCATAAACCTAACCCTAGCCCTAACACTATACCTTACCCTGAGCAAAACCTTAAACCTAATGGTAACCCTAGACCTATCCTTAATCCTTAGGCTAACCAAATCCTAACCATATTAATAGCACTAACCCTAGATCTCATTCTAGCTCTAATGTTATCCCAAACCCTAACCCCAATGCTGACCCTTATTCTGAACATAATATATACCCTAGGGCTAAACCTGACCCTAACCCTAAACCAAACCCTAACACTAGCCCTACCTGTAACCTTATGCCTAAACCTAACTCTACCACTATCTATAGACCTAAACCCAATCCCAAATCTACCCTGAACTCTAGCTCTAGACCTAAACAAAATCGTAGCCCTAGCCGTAATAAAAACTTTACCTCACCCAAACACTAACTCAAACCCTAGACTTAAACCTAGTCCTAATTCTGGCTGTAACCCTAACTTTACCTCTAACCCAAACACTGACCCTGCCTTTAACACTAAACCTACCTCCAAACCTAAAACTAACCAACACCTAAACCTAATTCTAGACCCAGCCATAACCCTAACCCTAAAAATAGCCCTAATCATAACCCTAGATCTTACATTACCCATAGGCCTTACCCTAGGCCTAAACCTAACACTAAACATAGTGCTAATTTTAGGCCTAAGCCTAGCCTTAGGCATAACCCTAAACCAAACACTAGCCCTACACGTAACCCTAGCCCTCACATTAGTCCTAAAATAGTCAAAGCCTAACTTTTACCTTAACATAAACCTAGACCAATCCCTACCTCTCACTCTAAACCTAGCCCAAATCCTAAACTTAACCTAGCCCAAAACCTAGATTTAACCTACAAATTACCCTAACCCTAAACCTAAACTTATTGATAATCCTGTCCAGAACACTTATGTTAATCCCAACCCTAACTGGAAAACTAACCAGAGACATAACCCTAAAATTAACATTCATCATAGCCCTAACTCTAGATCGAACCATAAACCTAACCATAAACCTAAACATAACCATAGCTCTAATCATAAAACTATCACTAATTCTAAATCTAAACCAAATCTAAACCCTGACTAACCCTATCCATTACCTTAACCCTAACCCTAATGTTAATGATAACCCTAGCCCTAACTCTAATCCTAATATTAAACCTACCATTATCTTATCCCTAGACCTAACCCTAAACCCTGCCATAACCCTAGCTCAAAAACTAACCTTTATGCTATACATAACACTAACCCTAACCCTAAATCTAAATTTAACACTAACTATAACACTAACTCAAGGCATATTCCTAACCATTACTCTAGTTCTAATCTAACCTCTACCATATAAATTACCCTAACCATAACCCTTACCCTAATGCTAACCCTAATTCTAAACTAACCCTATCACTAACGCTAACCGTATCAATTACCATAAACCAAACATGAACCTTAAAACAAACCCTAACTAACTCTAACCTTAATGCTAATTTGAGCCATAAACCTAAATCCTTACCTAAGCCAAATACTTTTCCTAATAATTCCCTGAGCTCTAAACCTGACACTTACCCGAATCCTAACCCTGCACTAGTCGTAGCCATAAGCCTAACCCTAAAACTATCTTTAACCATAACCTGAGACCTGATATTAGCCCTAGCACTAATCGTAGCCCTGAATATAAAATAAACACTAGCCCTCCTCCTAGCCTTAAACCTTGCCTTAATCATAACCCTAAACTCAACCCGAACCCTAACTGTAATTCTAACCCTCACCCTATGTATAAATCTAGCTATAACGCCATTCTTAATCCTAAACTTAAAGCTAACCTTATCCTTATCACTAGGCCTAAGCTGAACACGAACCCAATCCCTAATCTTAGCCATAAATACCCCTATGCAATTCCCTAACTCTAATTTTAGCCCTATCACTAACTCTAACTCTCACACTAGCCCTATCCTTAGTTCTAACCCTATCCCTTACCATAACTCTACCCTGGCCCTAACCCTTGCCCTGTCATTAATTCTAGCCTAATGCTAGATCTAAACCCAACTATATATATAATCCTAACCCTACGTGTAAGCCTAAAACTAACACTAGCCCTAACCCTAATACTAATTGTAAAACTAGCCCTAACCCTAACCCTAGACTAAAACAAAACTGAACAATAGACCTAACCCTAAACCTTAACTTAAACCAAACCAGAAACTACTATAAGAACTAATCCTAGCCCTAATTGAGTCCTAACCATAACCTTAAAACTAACCCTGACCATGATTCATATCCTAACAATCACTGTAGCTCTAAATATGATGCTAACCTTAAATCAAACCCTAACAGTAAACCTAGCCCTAATTTGAGTCCTAACTCAAACCCTAAAGCTAACCCTGACTCTGAATCTTATCCTAAAAATAACTCTAGCTCTAAATATCACCCTAACTGTAAATCTAACACTAACACTAGAACTACCCCTAACCCTGACTCTAAAGCTAACCCTAATTGTAACCCTGGTTCTTACTTTAGCTGTTGCCCTAACCCTAGCCCTAACACTAACACAAATCTAGCCCTAATTGGAGCCCTAAACCTAGCTTTAACCCTAAACCTAACCCTACCCCTACCACTAACACTAGGTTTAACCCTATCCTAAACCTAAGAAAAACTCTAACAATAATGGTAACACTAGACCTATCCCTAATCCTCAGGGTAATGAAAACTCTCACCATATTAATAGTCCTAACCCTAGACCTCATTCTAGCTCAAACCTTATCCCAAACCTAAAATATAACCCTGACTTTTATTCTGACCATAACACTAACCTAGGTCTACACCTGACTCTAAAGCTAGACCAAACAATACCACTAGTCCTACCAGTAAACTTATACCTAAAAAAGACCCTATCCCTAGCTCTAGGCCTAAACCTAATCCTAAATCTAGCTTTAATTCTAGCTCTAGACATACACAAAACCCTAGCCTTAGCCGTAACGATAACCCTTAAATTAACGTAAAGACTAACACTCCCCTAGATATAAACCTAGTCTCAATTCTGGCTTTAACCTGAACTCTCACTCTAAACTGAACACTGACCCTGCCTTTAACACTAAATCTATCTTTAAACCTTACCCTAACCAAACAACCTAAACCTAACACTACACATAGCCATAACCCTAACGCTACAACTAGCCCTAATCATAATCCTAGCTCTTACATTAACCATAGCTCTAACTCCATGCTTTAAACTAACACAAAACCTAGAGTGAATTCAAGGCATAATCCTATCCCTAAGCGAAACCGCAACCCTATCCCTAGCCCTAAACCTAAACTTAACCCTAGCCCTAAACCTAGCTCAAAACATACACCTTACCTAATCCTATACCTAACAGTATTGATAACCCTAGGCTTAACCCAAAACAAAACCCTAACCCTAACCAGAAAACTAACAATGGACCTAACCCTAAAAGTAACACTCTCCATGGCCCTAACCCTAGCTCAGAAACTAACCCATACCATAAACCTAAACATAACCGTAGCCTTAAATTAATCTGAAAACTAAATCTAACCATTAACCTAAATGTAAACCTACATCTAACCATATCCATTGCCCTAATCCTTATCCTAAACCTAATGTTAACCCCAGCCCTAAATTTAACTCTAAACCTAAACCTATCATAATCCTGTCCCTAGACCTAAGGCTGAACCTAATCCTTGATCTAGCCCTAGAATTAACACTAGCTCAAACCCTAGCCATTACACTAACCATAAACCTATCCCAAACCCTAATCCCAATCCTAGCCCTAATCCTAACTATAAACATAGGCCAAACTCTACCTCTAACTCTATTCATTACCCTAATCATAACACTAAACCTAATGCTAAACCTAGCCCTAACCATAACCCTAACCCTTACTCTATCCCTAGTCCTGATTCTAACCTGAAGCCTCAACCTAGCCCTAACACTTACTCAATCCCTGACCCTTACCCTTAACCTAACCATAAGAAAATGATAAGCCTAACCCTAAACCTAACCCTAGCCCTAGCCCTAATCCTAAACTTAAAACTAGACTTAGCCTTAGCTCCAAACCCATCAATTACCCTGACCGTAACCATGAACATCACGATAACATTAACCCTAACCCTAAACCTACTCTAACACTAACTGTAAACCTAACCCTACACCTAACAATAAACCTAAACCTTGCCATAGTCCTAAACCTAGCTCAAACCCTAACAATTATGCTAAACTTAACACTAACCCTAGTCCTAAATCTAAACCTAACCCTAAGACCCCTAACTCAAGGTCTAAACCTGTCCATACCCTTAACACTAATGGTAAACCTAATCCTAATCCGAGACCTAATCCTAAGCCTAACCCTATCCTTAGCTCTAAACCTAGCTCAAACCCTAACCCATATTCTAAAACTAACCCTAGCCTTAACCCTAACCCTAAATATAGCCTTAATCCTAAACATAACCCTAGCCCTAATCCTAGCTCTAACCCTATCCATTAACCTAATGATAACCATAAACCTAATGCTAACCCTAGGCCGAACACTAACCCTATCCATTACCTGAAACCTAATCTGAGCCCTAAGCCTAAACTGAAGCCTAAACCTAACCTTATCCATTATCCTAACTCTAACTCAAACCTAATGCTAATTTGAGCCATAACACTAAACCTCAACCTAACACAAACCCAAAACCTGACTCTATTATAATACCCTAGCTCTCAACTTGAACCTCACCATAAACCTAAATCTGACACTAAACCTAGCCATAAATCTTACAAAAAAACTATTCCTAACCATAACCCTAGACCTGATATTAGCCCTAGCCCCAATTCTTGCCATAAACCTAACACAAATGCTAGCCCACACCCTAGACCTATAACTAGCCTTGATCCTAACCCAAACCCTAACTCTAGCCATATCCCTAATTTTATCCCTCACCCTAGTTCTGAACCTTGCTATAACCCCATCCCTTCCCCCAAATATAACCCTAACTCTAACTCTAGACTTAACTCTTACACAAATCCTAGACCTGATCCTAGCATTAATTTAGCCCTAACCCTACCACTAGCACTAAGACTAATTCTAACTCTCACCCTAGCCCTATTCCTAGATCTAATCCTATTTCTTACCATAACCATAACACTTGCCCTAACTTTTGCCCCAACACTAGCCCTAGCCCTAACCCTAGAACTAACCATAACTCTAAGTCCAACTTTAAACCTAAGCCTAAATCTCACACTAATACTAGCCCTAAAACTAACACTAAACCTAAAACCAGCCCTAATCTAGTTCAAGCCCTTAAAAAAAAAAAAAAAAAAAAAAAACGAGCCATAGTCCTAAACCTAATGCTTAACCTAAACCAAAACCTAACCCTACACCTATTCATAACATCAGCCCTAATTCTAGTCCGAACCTAACCCAAAAACTAACCTTGAGCCTGACTCTTATCTTACTCTAACCCTAGATCAAACATCACCAAAATGTATACCTAACCCTAAAACTAGAACTAGGCCTAAGAGTAACCCTACAAGCAGTCCTAATCATAACTCTATATCTTACATTAGCCTTAGCCCTAATCCTAGCCCTAACCTAACACAAAACCTAGCCCTAAACTGAGCCCTCCACCTTGTTTTAACCCTAACCCTAACCCTAACCTTAATCATTAGTCTAAAACTAACCCTAAACCTAAAAATGGCCCTAACCCTAAACCTAACCCTAGACTTAATCCTAACCATAATCCTTACCCTAACTCTAGCTCTAATCCTATCCATTACCCTAAACATAACCCTAATCCTAGTGCTAAACCTAGCCCTAAACTTAACTCTAATCCTAAACCTAGACCTGACACTAACCCTAACATCACGATTACCCTAACCATAGCTCAAACCCTAACACTTACCCTAAACCTAACCATAACGCTAACCCTAGACCTAACCCTAACCCTATAACTAGCCCTTATCCTAACAATAACCCTAGCCCAAACATATCCATTACCCTAAACATAAGCCTAACCCAAACATAGCTCTAAATATAATTCTTTCCCTACCCATTACCCTAACCCTAACTATAAATGTCATGATAACACTACCATAAACCTAAAACTATTCTAAACATAACTGTAAACTTAACCCTTGTCCTAACTCTAAACCTACACTAACAATAAAAGTAAACCTAACCCTAGAACCAACCATAAAACTAACCCTTGTAGTAGTCCTAATCCTAGTTCAAATCCTAACAGTTACGCTAAACCTAACACTAATCCTAGTCCTAAACATAAAACTAATGCTATCCATTTAGGCTTAAACCTAAACCTATAGCTAGCACTAACCTTATTCTTACCTAAAACCAACCTTAACACTAAACCTAACCCTATCAATTACTCAAACCCTAACACAAACCCTATTGCTAATTTGAGGCCAAAAACTAATCCCAAACTTAACTCAAACTCTGAACAAGACACTGACTCTAATAACACACCTAGCTCTAAACCTGATCCTTACCCGAAACATAACCCTTAAACTAGACCTAGCCATAAAACCAACATTAAAAGTATCCCTAACTGTATCCTTAGACCTGATATTAGAACTCTACCTAATTCTTGCCTTAAACCTAACACAAAGCAGAGCCCTCATCCTAGCCTTAAACCTAGCTTTAACCCTAACCCGAACCCTAACCCTAGCCCAAACCCTAATTTCAACCCTCGCCCTATATCTAAACCTAGGTATAACCACATCCTTTCCCCATCACTATCCCTAACCCTAACACTACCTCTATAACTAAACCTAGCCCTAATTTATTGCTAACTGTAACCGTAACTCCAAACTTAGCCCTAAGACTAACTCTAATTGTAGCCCAAGACCTATTTCTAGTACTAACCTTATCTATTGCCTAACCCTAACACTAGCCCTAACCTTAGCCCTAAACCTAGCCATAGTCCTAAATCTAGAACTAACCCTAACTCTAAATCTACTTTAATTTTAAACCTAAACCTCACCCTAACACTTGCCCTAAACCTAATTCAAATTAGAAAACTAGCCCTAACCCTAGCCATAGCCGACAAACAAAACTAAGCTATAGCCCTAAGCCTAACCCTTAACCTATAACAAATCCTAATGCTACACCTAGTCCTAACCCTAGCCCTACAACTAATACTGACCCTGACTCTGACCCTAAAACTAACCCTACCTCTAAACATCACCCTAACCCTAAACCTAAATCAAACACTAGACCTAGCTCTAATCCTAAACCTAAAACTCCCTCTAACTGTAAAGCTAGATCTTATATTAGAAAGAGCCCTAACCCTAACACAAAACCTAGTGCTAATCTGATCCTCAATTCTATCTTTAACACTAACCCTAACCCTAATTGTAACACTAATCCAAACCCTAGCTCTAAACATATTCCTTACCCTAAGCCAAACTCTCACCCTAATGCTACCCTAGTTCTAAACCTAACACTTAGCTTACCCCAAGCCCTAACTCAATTAATAGTCCCAAACCTATCCCTAATTCTGTCTCTACCCTTAAACCAAAACCTAAGACAAACCCTGATGCTTACACTAACACAAACCCTAGTTCTAAACCTTATCCTAACTGAAAACTTAAACCTAACACTAGACATATGTATAACAATAATAGAAAAAAAAAAAAAAAAAAAAAAACTAGCCATAACCATAACCCTAGGTCTTACATTATCCATAGACATAGCACTAGCCATAAACCTCATACAAAACCTAGCCCTTATACAAGCCCTAAACCTACACCTAAGCATAACCTTAACCCTAACCCTAGCACAAAACCTAAGCCTAATGCATGCCCTAGATCAAACCCTACCTCAAAATCTAACCCTTACTCTAAACATAACCCTAGCTCTAATCCTAACTCTAACCCTATCCCTCATCCTATCTGAAACCATAACCCAAATTCTAGCTCTAACTTTATCCATTACCTTAGACATAACCATAAACCAAATGCTAAACCTAGCCCTAACCCTAACTGTAGCCCTGACTCTAACCATAAACCTCGTCCTAGCCCTAACCCTAGCTCAAACCCTAACACTTACACTAAAACTAACCCTAACACTAGCCCAAGTTGTAACCCAAAACCTAGCCCTAATCCTAACTTTAACCTAAGCCCTAACACTAGCACTAAACATACTTATTACTCTAAATATAAGCCTAAACCAAATATTTACTCTAGGCCTAACCCGAATCCTATGCCTAACACTCACCCTATATATTACTCTAAACCTAACCTAAAGTGTAAACCTAATTTTATCCATTACTCTAACCCTAACCCTAACCCTAATGCTAATTTGAGCCCTAACCTTAAACCTTAACCCAAACCAATCCTTAACCCATACTCTGATCGTAATAATAATCTAGCTCTATACCTGACCCCTATGCTAAACCTAATCCTTACACCAGACCTAGCCATAAATATATCGCTAACTCTATCCCTAACCATAACCCTAGACCTGATATTAGCCCTAGCCCTTATTCTAGACCTAACCCTAACACAAACCCTAGACCTAATCCTAGAACTAAACCTAGACTTAATCCTAAACGAAACCCTCACCTAGCCCTATCCCTAAATATAAACCTTGTCCTAACACTGAACCTAGGTATATAACCCCAAACTTTCCCCTAAAACTAACCCTAACCTTAGCCCTAACCATAAGCCTAACGCTAACACTAATCATAGCGCTAAACAAAGCCCTATTTGAACCCTAACCTTAACCCTACCCCTAAACCTAGCCATTGTTCTAACCCTAAATCTTAAACTAAACCAAACCCTAACCAATAACTAGCCATAACCGAGCTCTAATTCGAGTCTAGGCCTAAAACTAACCCTCACTCTGACTCATATCCAAACACAAAGCCTAGCTCTAAATATCACCCTAACCCTAAAACTAATGCTAACACTAGACCTAGCCATAACCATAACCCTAAAACTAATCCTAATCATAACCCTAGTTCTTACATTGGCCTTAGTCAAAACCTAGCACTAACTCTAACATAAAAATAGCACTAATCCATGCCCTAAGACTAGATTTAACCCTAACCCTAAACCTAAAACTAGCCCTAAACCTAACACTAGCTAAACCCTAATCCTAGCCCTAACCCTAGCTCTAATCCTATCCATTAACCCAAAACAAACCCTATACACAATGCTAACTATAGTCCTAATCCTAATTCTTAGCCAAACCCAAACAATAACCCTATTACTAGTCCTAACACTAGCCAAATTCTAGATCTAACCCTAACCTAAAACCTCACCCTAACCTTCACCCTTATTCTGACCCTAACACTAATTATAGGTCTAAATTTGACCCTAAAATGAAACCGAAACCTGAAACTAGCCCTACCAGTAAACTTATACCTAATCCTAACACTAACACTAGCTACATACCTAAACCTAATCCTAAATCTAGCTAGTACTCTAGCCCTTGACCTAAACAAAAACATAGTCCTAGCCCTAACAATAACCCTTATTCTAAACCAAACACTAAACCTACCACTAGACCTAACCCTAGTCCTATTCTGGCTTTCACCCTAACCCTAACTTTAAACTGAACACTGGCCCTGACACTAACTTTAAACCTAGCTATAAATCTGACCCTAACCCAAACCTAAATGTAACATTAGACCTAGGGTTAAGCCTAACCATAAAACTAGCTCTAATCACAACCCTAGAGCTTACATTACACATAGCACTAACCCTAGGACTAAATCTAACACAAAACATAATAACTTTAACCCTAATCGAGGCCTAAACCTACCCTAAGCATAACCCTCACCCTAACCTTAACCCCAGTCCTAACCCTAACCCTAACCCTCACCTTAGTCCTAACCCTACCTCAAAGACTAACCCTTCGCCCAAACATGACCCTAGCACTATTCCTAACCATAACCCTAACCATAGCCCTAATCTTAACCTTAACCCTAAACCTAAAACTATCTAACCCTAGGCATTAGCCTAAGTCTAACCCTAACCCTAATAATAACCCTATCCTTAACCCTAACCGAAAGCCCAACCAATCCATAAAGTGATCCCTAGACCTATCCCTAAACCTACAACTTGCCATAGCCTTAACCCTAACTCAAAACCTGAATTTTAAATTAAAACCAACAGTAAACCTAGCCCTAAAACGAAACTTAAATCTAAACCTAACCTTAACCATAAAGCTAACGTTATATCTAACCCAATCTATTACCCTAAACCTAATGCTAACCCTAATGAAAACCCTAGCCCTAACCCTAAACCTAACACTGACCATATCACTAAGCCTAACCCTTGTCCTAGACCTAATCCTAGCACAAAACGTAACCTTTACCCTAAATCAAACACTAACCCTACCCTAAGCTAGGGTTACTAGTCCTAACTCAAAACCTAACCTAACTCTATCCCTAATCGTAACCTAACCATAGCCCTAACCATAGCTCTAACCCGATGTATCATCCTTATGATAACCCTAATCCTAATGCTAACCCTAGGCATAATCCTAACCCTTTTGCTAACCCTAAAGCTCTCCATTGCCCTAAACCTTCTCTGAAACCTAAAACTAACACAATCAATTGCCCTAACCCTAAAGCTAACCCTAATGTCCATTTTAGCACTATCCCTAAACCGTAACCTAAAACAAACCCTAACTCTGATCCTGAACCTAAAAATACACCTAGCTCTAAACCTGACCCTTACCATAAAAATAAAACTTACACTAGACCTAGACACAAACCTAACCCTAAATCTACCCCAAACTGTAACACTAGGCTGACATAAACCATAGCCCTAAATCTAGACCTAACCCTACAAGTAACCCTATGCATCATCCTAGCCATAAACTTAGTCTTAATAATAACCCTAACCCTAATCCTAGTCCTAATCCAAATTCTAACCCTCACCCTACCACTATTCCTAGCTATAACAACACACCATACCCTAAAATTAACTATAACCCTAGCCCTAACACTAGGCATAAGCTGATCACAACCCCTAGCCCTAATCCTAGCCCTAACTTAGCCCTATCCCTAAAACTAACCAAAACCCTAGGCCTAAGATTAACTCTAACTCTCACCCTAGTCCTAGCCCTAGTTCTAACCCTATCTGTTACAGTAACCATAACCCTAGCCCTGACTCTTGCCCTATAGTTAGACCTAGCCCTAATCCTAAATCTAATGCTAAATCCAAATCTAACCCTAACAAAAACCTAAGCCTAACACTAATACTAGCCCTAACCCTAATGCTAATCTTATAACTAGCCCAAACCCTAAACCTAGGACTTAAAACAAAACTGAGCAACAGCCCTAACACTAAAAATTAACTTAAACCAAAACATAACAGTACACCTAGACGTAATCCTAGCCTAATTCGAGTCCTAAACCTAACCTTAAAACTTACCCTGACCCTGACTCATATTCTAAAACTGACCCTATCTCTAAAGGCAACCCTAAACTTAAACCAAAACCTAAAAGTAACCCTAGCCCTAATTCAAGTCATAACCCTAAACTTAAAGCATACCGTGACCTGACTGATATCCTAACAGTCACCCTAGCTCTAAACACAGCCCTCACCTTAAACCAAACAGTAACCCTAGCCCTTATTTGAGTGCTAATCCTAATCCTAAAACTAACCTTGATGCTTTCTCATATCCTAACAATAACCCTAGCTCTAAATATTAACCAAAACTTAAACCTAAACCTAACACTAGACCTACCCCTAACTCTAACCCTAAAACTAACCCTAATTGTAACCCTGGCTCTTATATTAGCCAATGCAAAAATCTAACCCTAATCCTAATACAAAAACTAGCCCTAATCCGAGCTCAAAATATATTTATATTTAACCCTAACCCTAACCCTAACTCTAGCATTAACCCTAGCTCTAAGGCTATCCCTTAACCTAGGAAAAAAACCTAACCCTAATGGTAACAATAGACCGATCTCTAATTCTTAGGTTAACCAAAACTCTAACCCTATAAATAGTCTTAACCCTAGCCATCATTCTAGCTCTAACCCTATCTAAAACTCTAACGCTAACCTCACCCTTATTCTGACCCTAACCCTAGGTCTAAAGCTGACCCTAACCATAGAGCAAACCCTAACACTAGCCCTAGACCTAAAGCAAATCCTAAATATAGCCTTAACTCTTCTCCTAGACCTAAACATAAACCTAGCTCTAACCCTAACAATAACACTAACCTAACCCTAGACTTAACATAGTCCTAATTCGGACTGTAACCCTAACACTAACTGTAACCCAAACACCGACTCTGCCTTTAGAGTAAACCTGTCTCTAAATCTGACCCTACCAAAAATCTAAACATAACACTAGACCTAGCCATAACCCTAAACCTACAACTAGCCCTCAACATAACACTAGTGCTAACATTACCCATAGCCCTAACCCTAGCCCTAAACCTAGCACAAAACCTACAGCTAATCCTAAGCCTAAATCAAGCCTTAAGCATAACCCTAATTCTAACCCTAGCCCTAACCCTAACCTTACTCTCGCCTTAGTCCTAATCCTTGCTCAAAGCCTAAACATTATTCTAAATATAAACCTACACCTATCCCTCAATCTAACCCTAACACTACCCTAAACCTAACCTTAACCATAGCCTTAAACCTAGCTCTAAACTGACCAATTACTCTAAACCTAAACCTAAACTTATTGATAATTCTAGGCTTAATGCTAAACCTAAATCTAACAGGAAAACTAAACCTAGACCTAACCTTAAATCTCACACTTGCCATACATAGAGCTAACCCTAGCTCAAACCCTAACCCTTACTATAAACCTAAACATAACCATAGCCCTAACTCTAAGCCTAAACCTCAATCTAACTTTAAACATAGCTCTAAATATATATCTAATTGTATACATTACCCTAACCCTATCCCTAATGATGTCATTAACCCTAATCCTAAACCTAATCCTATGAGTACTATAATCTTATCCCTAGAAGTAACCGTAAACCTAACCCTCACCCTAACCCTAACCCTAGCTCAAAACCTAATCATTTTGCTAAACATAAACCTAAGCCTAACCCTAGTTTTAACCCTAACCGTAACGCTAATTCAAGACCTATTCCGAACCAGAAACCTAGCCCTAAACTTAGCTCTAATTCCATCCATTATACTAACCATAACCCTTACCCTAATGTGAACCCTAGGCCTAAACTTAAGCCTATCACTAACCCTAACCCTATCAATTACCCTAAACCTAATGTAAACATTAAACAAAACCCTATCAGTACCTAACCCACACACTAGTGCTAACTCAAGCCCTAACCATAAACCCTAATCTCAAGCAAACTCTAACAATGACCATGACCCTAATAAGTCTCCTAGCTCTAAGGCTGAATTTACATTAAACCTAACCCTTACACTAGACTTAGCCATAATCCTGATCCTAAAACTATCCCCAACCCTAAACTTAGACCTGACATTAGCCATAGCTCTAATCCTAGTCCTAAATCTAACACAAACCCCAGCCATTATCCTAGCCCTAAACCAAGCATTAATCCTAAACCTAAACCTAACTTTAGGCCTAACCCCAAAATTATCCCTAGCCGTAATCTTAGCCCTAATTTAGTCCTATTGCAAACCCTAGCCCTAACCCTAGCCTTAAGACTAAATCTAACTCCCACCCTAGCCCAATCCCTAGTTCGAACCCTATTCCTTACAAGAACCCTAATCCTAGCCCTAATCCTAGCCCTATCATTAGCTCTAGCCCTAACCTAGATCTAATTTTAACTCTAAATCAAAACCTAATCCTAAGCCTAACCCTAACTCTAAATCTAACACTAGACCTAAAATAAAACCAATCCACAGCCCTATACCTCACCCTTAACCTAAGTGAACCGTTAACTCTAACCCTAAACTTAGTGCTAATTCTAGTTTTAAGCTGAAAACTAGAATTAACAGTGACCCTGACACTGACCACAATACTAACCCTAGTCTAAACATCACCCTAACCCTAACCCTAAACCTAAACTAGATGTACCACTAACCCTAACCCTAAATTTAACCCTAATTGTAACCTGGTACTTATATTAGCCAAACCCCTAACCCTTGCACTGTTAACCCCAAACCTAGCCCAAAACCAAGCCCTAACATGAGTTTTAACCCTAAACCTAATCCTAAACCTAGCCCTAATCAAAATCGTAACCCTAGCCCTAACCCTATCTCTAATCCTATCCATTGCCTTAACCATAACCGTAGGCCTAAACTTAACCCTATCCCTAATCCTAAACATATGCATTATTCTAAACCAAACCTAAACCCTAAATCTCACCCTACAATTACACTAACACGAACCATAAAGATAATTCAAGCCCTAACTTTAAACCTTAAACTATCTCAAATTTCTAACCCAGAACATGACTCTAATAATACACCTAGCTCTAAACCTGACCCTAACTCTAAACCTAACACTTATATCACATGTAGCCATAAACCTAACTGTAAAACTATTTTTAAACATAACCCTTAATCTGATATTAGCCCCAGCCATATCAGATCCTAGCCATAACACTAAAATAAACCAGGGCCCTCATCCTAGCCCCAAACCTAGCCTTAATCATAACCCTAACCCTAATAATAGCCCTAACCCTAATTCTAACTCTCACCCTATCTCAAAACCTAGCTATAATGCCATTCCTTACCCTAAACTTAACCCTAACCCTAACCCTAACGCTAGGCCTAAGGTGAACACTAACCCTAGCCCTAATTCTAGCCCTAATTTTACCCTATCCCTAACCGTAACCCTAACTCTGGTCCTAAGACTAACTCTAACTCTCACACTAGCCGTATACCTACTTCTAACCCTATCCATTACCGTAATCCTAACTCTAGCCCTAACCTTAGCCCTAACCTAGCAATAACTACTGCCTAATCTTTACTCCTATTCCTAAACCTAGATCTAACCCTAACTCTAAAGCTAACTCTAAGCCTAAGCCTAACATTAACACTAGCCCTAGCCCTAATGCTAATCATAAATATAGTACTAACCCTAACCCATACAGTAAAACAAACCCGAGCAATACTGCTAACCCTACACCTTAACATAAACCAAACCTTAACACTACACCTAGACTTAACCCTAGCCCTAATTAGAGTCCTAATCTTAACCTTGATACTAACCCTAACTCTGACTCACATCCTGACACTCACCCTAGCTCTAAACACCACCCTAACTCTAAAACAAACCCTTACAGTAACCCTAGCCTTAATTCGAGTCCTAACCCTAACCCTAAAAGTAAACCTGACCCTTACTATTAACCTAACACTAACACAGCTCTAAATTTCACCCTAACCATAAACCTGATCCTAACACTAGAGGTTTAACCCCTAACCATCACACAAAATCTAACCCTAAAACCATAGTTCTTCCATTAGTCATTGCTCTAAACTTAGCCATAATTCTAACACAGAAACTAGCCCTAATCCGAGCCATGATCCTAGCTTTAACCCCAACCCTAGTCCTAATCCTAGCTCTAAACCTATCCCTTACCCTATGCAAATCCTAAATCCAATCCTAATCCTTATCCTAATCCTTAACCTAACCCATAGAGTTAGGGTTTGGGTAAGGTTATGAATTAGGCTTAGGATTAGGTTAGACCTAATCTTTAATCTAACCCTAGTCCTTTATTCTAGCTCTACCACAAACCAAACTCTAACGCTAAGTCTAACCCTTATTCTGACCCTAACAGTAATCATAGGTCTAAACCTGAACCTAACCCTAAACTGAACACTAATACTAGCCTTGATGGTAAACTTATACCTAAACCAAACTCTAACACTAGCCCTAGACATAAACCTAATCCTAATCTATCCATAACTCTGTGCCTAGACCTAAAGAAAAACCTAGCCCTAGCCCTAATAATAACCCTTAGGCTAAAGCTGAAAACTAACCTTTCCCCTAATCTTAACCCTAGTCCTAGTACTGCTTTCACATTAAACATAACCCTAAACTGAACACTGACCCTGAAACCAACACAAACCCTAGCTCTAAACATCACTCTAACTCTAAACCTAAACCTAAAACTATTCTTAGGTCTAACATTAACCCTAAACTAGCCCTATCATAGCTAAGTTCTTACATTTGCCATAGCCCTAACCTATTGCAAAACCTAGCCCTAACCCAAGCCCTACCCTAGCTTTAACCCTAAATAAACCTAATGCTAACCCTAGGACTTACCCTAACCCTGTCCATTACCCTAAATCTAACCTGAGCTCTAAACCAAACCTGAACCCTAAACCTAACCTTATCCATTGCCCTAGCCCTAGCTCAAACCTAATGCTAATTTGAGCCATAACCCTAAACCTCAACCTAACACAAACCCAAAACCTGACTCTGACTATCCCCTAGCTCTCAACTTGAACCTCACCATAAACCTAACTCTGAAACTAGACCTAGCCATAAATCTTACCCGAAAACTAGCCCTAACCATAACCCTAGACTTGATTTAGCCCTAGCCCTAATTCTTGCCATAACCCTAACACAAAAGCTAGCCCTCATCCTAGCACTAAACCTAGTCTTGATCCTAACCCGAACCAGAACACTAGCCCTATCCCTAATTTTATCACTCACCCTAGTTTTGAACCTTGCTATAACCCCAACCCTTCCCCCATATCTAAACCTAACTCTAACTCTAGACTTAACCCTTAAACTAATCCTAGACCTGATCCTAGACCTAATTTAACCCTAATCCTACCACTACCACTAAGAATAACTCTAACTCTTGCCCTAGCCCTATTCCTAGATCTAACCCTATCCCTTACCATAACCCTAACACTTGCCGTAACCTTAGCCCTAACATTAGCCCTAGCCCTAACACTAGAACTAACCATAACTCTAAGTCCAACCATAACCTTAAGCCTAAACCTCACACTTATACTAGCTCTAACTTTAACACTAATCTTACAACTAGCCCTAATCTAGTACAAGCCCTAAAACAAAACTGAGCCATAGCCCTAACCCTAACACTTAATATAAACCAAAACCTAACCCTACACCTATCCCTAAACTTAGCCCTAATTCCAGTCCTAACCTAACCCTAAAACTAACCTTGAGCCTGATTCTGACGTCAAACTAACCCTATCTCTAACATCGCCCTAAAAGTATATGTAAACCTAAAACTAGTACTAGCCCTAACTGTAACCCTAAATGTAGCCCTAATCATAACTCTAGTTCTTACATTAGCCATATCCTTAACCTAACACAAAATCTATCCCTAAACTGAGCCCTACACCTCGTTTTAACGCTAACCTTAGCCCTAACCATTACCCTAATCTAACCCTAACCCCAAATCTGGCCCTAAACCTAAACCTAACAATAGAATTAATCCTAACCATAATCCTAGGCCTAACTCTAGCTCTAACCCTATCCATTACCCTAAACATAACAGTAACCCTAATGATAACCCTAGACTTAAACTTAACCCTAATCCTAAACCTAGACCTGACACCAACCCTAACCATCAACTTAGCCCTAACCATAGCTCAAACCCTAACACTTAACCTAAAACTAACCCTAACACTAACCCTAGACCCAAAACTAACACTAACCCTAATACTAACCATAATCCTAGACCTAAACCTATCCATTACCCTAAACATAACCCTAACTCAAACATAGCTCTAAACATATCTCTAACCACACCCATTACCATAACCCTAATTATAAACATCATGATAAAACTAGCCCTAACCCTAAACCTACTGTAACCCTAACTGTAAATTTAACCCTAGAACTAACCATAAACCTAACATTTGCTATAGTCCTAATCCTAGCACAAACTCTGCTGAGGGCCATTGCCAAATAGGTAAGACGCATGGCATGACCCAGGTCATTTGCAGTGACATTGCATGTAAGGTGACCTTGCTCAAGGACCAGGGCGGATCCGGCTTTACTGCAGATCAGGGTTTAGGGCATTCCTGGTTTAGAACAATCCAGGTTTAGGGCTGTTCCAGGTTTAAGGTGTACCCTGCTGGGAATAGGGCGTATCTGGCTGCTTCAGGTGCACCTGCTCCTTGAGATCTCCTGGGATTCAGAGAGTATTTGGGATTTCGCCCAGAACGTGAATTTGGCCCAGAACGTGAATTCCCCCAGAACATGTTTGTAGAGTGCCGGTGTGAGTTCGGGAATAAAGAATTGCTGTTTGAATCTACAAGGCTGTGAGTGGCTCGAGATTTTATGCCCAGCCAGACTGCGGCAAAACTCTAACAGTTAACCGCTAAACCAAACACTAACACTAGTCCTAAACCTAAATCTAACCCAATTCATTTAGGCCTAACCCCAAACCTTTCGTTCTTATTAACCTTATCCTTACCTAAACCAAAAATGAACACTAAACCTAACACTATCAATTACTCTAATCCTAACTCTAAACCTAACCCTAATGCTAATCCGAGCCCTAAAAATGAACCAAAACCTAACCCAAAATCTGAGCAAGACCCTGACTCTAATAACACACGTAGCTCTAAACTGAACCTTACCCTAAACATAACCTTTAAATAAGACCTAGACATAAAACTAACCCTAACAGTATCCCTAAATGTAACCCTAGACCTTACATTAGCACTCTACCTTACTCTTGCCTTAAACCTAACACAAACCCGTGCCCTCATCCTAATCATAAACCTAGCCTTAATCCTAACACGAACACTAACCCTATCCCAAACACTAATTTCAACACTCGCCCTAGTTCTGAACCTAGATATAACCACATCCTTTCCCCATCCCTAAACCTAACCCTAACACTAACACTAACACTAACCTTAGCCCTAACCCTAGGCCTAATCCTAACACTAACCATATCTCAAATCCTAGCCCTAATTTATTGCTAACTGTAACACTAACTCTATCCCTAGCCCTAAGAATAACACTAACTCTAGCCCTAGACCTATTTCTAGTACCATCCTTATCTATTCCCTAATTCTAACATTAGCCCTAACTTTAGTCCTAATCCTAGCCATAGCCCTAATCCTAAAACAAAATCTAGCGCTAATCTGAGCCTCAACCCTAGCTTTAACCCGAACTCTAACCCTAACCCTAACACTAATCCAAACCCTAGCTCTAAACCTATTCCTTACCCTAAGCCAAACTCACACCCCAATGCTACCCTAGTTTTAACCTAATCCTTAGCTTACCCCAAACACTAACTATATTACTAGTCCTAATCCTAGCCCTCATTCTATCTCTAACCTAACCCAAAGCCTAAGCATAACCATTACCTTATTCTGACTGTATCGCTAACCCTAGTACAAAGCCTGACCTAAACACAAAACCCAACCCTAACACTAGACCTACCAGTAAACCTATACCTAAACCTAACCATAACACTAGCACTAGACCCAAACTTAATCCTAAATATAGCCATAACTCTAGCCCTAGTCCTAAACAAAAACCTAGGCCTAGCCCTAAAATAACCATTAACCTAATATGAAGACTAACCCTAGCGCTACACCTAACCCTAGTTCTAATTCTAGCCCTAACAATAAACCCAATGCTAACCTGAACGCTGATGCTTACCATAACACAAATCCTATCTCTAATCCTTATCCTTTCTCAAAACTTAAACCTAACACTAGACATATCTATAACCCTAACCCAAAAAAACTAGCCATAAACATAAACCTAGCTTTTACATTACCCATAGCCCTAACACTAGCCATAAACCTCACACAAAACCTAGCCCTAATACAAGCCCTAATCCTAGAACTAAGCATAACCTTAACCCTAACCCTAGCACACACTAAACCTAATGCTTGTCCTAGCCCTAACCCTAACTCAAACTCTAACCCTTACTCTAAACATAACCCTAGCTCTAAACCTAACCCTAACTCTATCCCTAATCCTTAGTGTAACCATAGCCCAAATACTAGCTCTAATTTTATCCATTATCTTAAACAGAACCCTAACCCTAATGTTAACCCTAGCCCTAACCCTAACCCTAACACTAACCCTAACTGTAGCCATAATCATAGCCCTGATTCTAACCCTAATCCCTGCCCTAGCCCTAAACCTAGCTCAAACCCTAACACTTACCATAAGCCGAACCCTAACACTAACCCAGGAGTAACCCAAATCCTAGCCCTAATCCTAACATTTACCTAAGCCCTAACACTAACACTAAACCTATTCATTTGGTTAGCTTATACCAAATGCTAACCCTCGGCCTAACCCTAACCCTATCCCTAACAGTAACCCTATATATTACTCTAAAACTAACCTGAACTGTAAACCTAACTATATCCATTATGCTAACCCCAACCCTAATCCTAATGATATTTTGAGCCCTAACTGTAAGCCTTAACCCAAACCAAACCCTAATTCATACTCTGACCCTAATAATAACCTAGCTCTATACCTGAGCCCTACACTAAACCTAACCCTTACACTAGACCTAGCCATAGACCTATCCCTATCACTATCCCTAACCATAACCCTAGACCTGACATTATTCCTAACCCTAATCCTAGCCCTAACCCCAATGCAAACCCTAGCCCTCATCCTAGCCCTAAACTTACTTAATCCTAACTTGAACCCGAACCCTATCCCTATCCCTAAATATAACCCTCACTCTAGCACTTAACCTAGCTATATAACCCCATCCCTTCCCCTAAAACTAAACCTAACCCTAGCCCTAAACCTAGGCCTAACCCTAACACTAATCATAGCACAAATCCTATCCCTATTTGAACACTATCCTCAAACTACCCCTAACCCTAACCCTAAAACTAACCCTAAAGGTAACCCTAGTTCTTATATTAGACGTTGCCCTAATCCTAGCCTTAACCCTAACACAAAAGTAGCCAAAAACTGAGCCCTAAACCTAGCTTTAACTCTAACTCTAACCCTCACCATAACCCTAACTCTAGATCTAAATCAATCCTTTACCCTAAGTGAAATCCTAAACCGAAGAGTAACCCTAGACCTATCTCTAGTCTTTAGACTAACAAAAACCCTAACCCTATTAATAGTCCTAACTCTAGCCTTTGTTTTAGCTCTAACACTATCCCAAACCCTAACCCTAACCCTGATCCTTATTCTGACCCCAACACTAAACCTAAGTCTAACCCTAACACCAACCGTAACCCAAATTTAACATAATCCTATCCCTAGACCTAAGTCTAAACCTAACTCTCAGCCTAGCCCTAACCATAGCTCAGAACCTAACCCTTATGCTAAAACCCTAAACCTAATCCTAGGTCTAACCCTCACCTTAACCCTAACACAAGACCTAATTTTAACCATATCCCTAGCCCTAAACTTAACTCTAACTGTACTCATTACCCTAAACATAACCCTTACCATAAATCTGACCCTAGGATTAACCCTAACCCTATCACTATCCATAAACCTATCAATCAGCCTAACCTAAACCTAATCCAATTATTACACTAACCCTAACCCAAATTCTAATTTGAGCCCTAACTCTAACCTCAAAAGTAAACCAAACCCTAATACTAACCGTGACCCTTATAATTCCCCTAGCTATAAACCTGACTCTTACCCTATCTATACCTTACAATAGACCTAGCCATAAAACTAACCCTAAAACTATTCCTAACCTTAACCCTAGACGAGATATTAACCCTAGCCATAATCCTAGCCCTAAACCTAACACAAACCCTAGCCCTTATCCTAGCCCTAAACGTAGCCTTAATTTTATCCCTACCCCAAACCTAAACCTAACCCTTGCCCTAGCCCTAACCCTAGCTCAAACACTAATCCTTACCCTGACTTAACTATAACCCTACCCCTAATCATAACACTTACCCTAACCCTAAAACTTACCCTAAATCACACCCTAACCCTATCCCTAAACCTAGCCCTAATCCTAGAGTTACTCCAAACCATAACAATACATAGCTCTACACCTCTCCATTACACTAAACATAACTATAACCCTAATGGTAACCCTAACCCAATTGCTAAACCTAACTCATCCATTACCCTAAACCTTAACTAAAACCTAAACTAAACTTTATCCATTACCCTAATCCAAAACCTAACCCTAATGCTAATTCGAGCCTTAACCCTAAACTTTTAGCTAAACCAAATGCTAACTCTGACCCTGATCCTGACCCTAATAATAACCCTAGCCCTAAAGCTGACCTTTAACCTAAACCTGACTCTTACACTAGACCTAGGTGAGGTTCCTTGCTAGGATGTGCCCTAAGTTTTGTATTAGGGTTAGGGCTAGATTAGAGTTAGGGCTAATGTCAGGTCTAGGGTTTGTTTATGGATAGATTTAGGGTTAGGTTTATGGCTAGGTCTATTGAAAGTTTAGGTTTCTTGTTATGGTTAGGTTTAGAAGAATCTGTATTATTAGAGTCAGGGTCAAGTTTAGGGTTGGGTTTAGATTAAGGTTTAGTTTTAGGGGTCAAATTAGTCTTACATTTAGGGATTGGGTAAGGACACAGTTAGATTTAGGGTTCAGGTTAGGTTTAGGTTAATAGGATTAAGGCTAGTGCTAGGATTAGGTTTCCGCCTAAGGTTAGCATAAGGATTATAGTTATCATAGGGTAATAAATAGGGTTAAAGCTAGGGTTACGGCTACGTTTATGGTTAGGGTTAGGTCTAGGGTTAGGCTTAGGGTTATAGTTAGGGCTAGGGTTATTGTTAAGGTTAGCTTAAGGGTTTAATCCTAAGGTAGGGCTTGGATTAGGGCTAGGTTTTGTGATAGGTTAGAGCTATGGCTAATGTAAGAACTAGTGTAATGATTAAGACTAGTTTTATGGTTAATATTAGGGCTAGATGTAGTTTCAGGGTTAGTTTTAGGGTTAGGGTGAAATTTGGAGCTAGGGTTAATGTTAGTGTCAAGGACAGTGTTCAGGTATGGTAATGGTTAGGGTTATAGGCAGAATTAGGACTAGGGTTAGGTCTAGAGGTAGGGTTAGAGTTTGGGTTAGATTAAGGGTTATTGTTAAGGCTAGGTCTATTTTGTCTTTAGGTCTAGAGCTATAGTTATGGCTAGATTTAGGATTAGGTTTAGGTCTAGGGCTACTGTTAGGGTTAGGTGTAGATATAAGGTTACCAGTAGAGCTAGTGTTAGGGTTCGGATTAAGGATAGGTTTAGATTTAGAGCTAAGATTAGTGTTAGGTCAGAATAATGGTCAGGGATTGGGTTATGGTTAGATCACGAATGAAGGCTAGGGTTGGGACTAGTTATAGAGTTAGGTTTTGATTAGGCTAAGGATCACTTCTAAGAATACGGTTAGCATCAGGGTGAGTGTTTGGCTTAGGGTAAGCGATAGGGTTAGAGCTAAGGTTAGGACTAGGATTAGATTTAGGTTTATGGTTAAAGCTCGAGTTAGAACTTGGATTAGGGATAATTTTGTATTAGGTTTAGGGCTAGTGTTATGGATATGGCTATTGTAAGAAATAGGGTTAGGATTATGGTTAGTTTTAGGGCTAGGCTTAGTGTTAGGGTTAGGTTTAAGTTTAGGGTGATGTTTAGAACGAGGTTTAGTGTTTGGATATGAGTCAGGGTCATGGTTAGGTTTAGGGTTAGGGTTAGGTTTCAAATTAGGGCTAGGGTTAGGGCTGGTGTAGGGTTAGGGTTTGGCCTAGGGTAAGGGTTAGTGTTAGGGGTATGGCTCAGTTTTCTTTTAGGGCTAGGGCTAGGGTTAGGGATAATTTTAGGAATAGCATTAGGGTTAGAGCTCTTTTCAGGTTTAGGCTGAGGCCTTAGGTTATGGTTAGATTTAAAGATAGGTTAGTGCTAGGGCTAAGTATTATGACTAGGGTTAGGGCTTGGGTTAGGGTTATAGTAAGTTATAGGATTAGAATAAGCATAGGTCTTGTGTGAGAATCATAGTTAATATTAATTCTAGGGTAATAGTTAGGGTTAGGAATAGGGCTATATTAGGGCTAGGATTAGATCTAAGTTTAATATTAGGGTTAGGGCTAGTGTTAGGGTTATGAATAGAGCTACGGGTAGGGTCAGGGTCAGTGTAATGTTTAGGGTTTAAGCTACGGTTAGGGCTAGGTTGAGTTTTAGGTTTAGTGGTAGTTCTAGGTTAGGGTTATGGTTATGATTAGGGTTAGGGCTAGGGTTTTCATTAGGGTTAGGGCTAGTTTTAGAGTAATGTATGGGATTAGATGTAAGATTAGTTTTAGGGTTAAGTTTAGGTTATGGTTAAATTTAGGTTCAGGGATAGGTTTAGTTTTTTATTTATGCTATGGTTTAGGGTTAAGTTTATGGCAAGGGTTAGGTTTAGGGTTAAGTCGAGGGCTAGGTTTAAGATTAGGGTTATGGATAGGGTTAGGTTTAGGGCTAGGGTTATTATTAAGGTGAGGGTTAAGGTTAGGGTTAGGGTAATGTTAGGTTTAGAGCTAGGGTTAGTACAAGGGTTAAGTTTAGAATTAGGGCTAGGGTTAGGTTTATGTTTATGAATAGGCCTAGGGTTTTGTTTAGGATAAGGGTTAGGCTTTGAGCTAGGGTTATGTCTAAGGCGAGGGTTAGGGTTAGGGCTATGTTTAGGATTATGGTTGTTTTTAGCGTAGGATTAGGCCTCAGAATAGTGCTAGGTTTTTGTTAGGTTTAGGCCCAGGGTAAAGGCTATATGTAATGTAAGATCTAGGGTTCTGTTTAGAGCTAGTTTTAGGGTTAGGGTTATGGCTATGTCTAGTGTTAGTTTTAGGTTTTGGGTTAAGTTCAGGCTTAGAGCTAGGTTTAGTGTTAGTGTTAAGGTCAGTGTTCAGGTTAGTGTTAGGTTTAGGGTGAAAGCCAGAATTAGGACTAGGTTTAGGTCTAGGGATAGGGTTAGTGTTCGCTTTAGGTTAAGAATTATGTTAGGGCTAGGGCTCAGGGATTTTTTAGGTGTAGGTCTAGAATTATGGCTATATTGAGGATTAGGCTTAGGTCTAGGGCTAGTGTTAGGCTTAGGTTTAGGT
The DNA here is from genome assembly GCF_047511675.1 of Marmota flaviventris. Taxonomy (NCBI): domain Eukaryota; kingdom Metazoa; phylum Chordata; class Mammalia; order Rodentia; family Sciuridae; genus Marmota; species Marmota flaviventris. Next base: position 17,669 of record NW_027288149.1, on the reverse strand, counting down.
ATAAGGTTACTGGTAGAGCTAGTTTTAGGGTCTGGTTTAAGGTTAGAATCAGATTTAGACTGGGGGTTTGTATTAGGGTAATGATTCGAGTTAGGGTTAGAGCTAGAATGAGGGCTAGGGTTAGGATTAGTAATAGGGTTAAGGTTTGGATTAGGCTATGGATTAGGATTAGGACTAAGGTTAGAATTACATATAGGGATTAGCTTAGGGTAAGTGATAGAGTTAAAGCTAGGGTTAGGGCTAGGATTAGGGGTAGGGTTAGGGCTATGGCTAGGTTTAGGTTTATGTTTACATCTAGGGTTACGACTCAGATTAGGGCTAGTTTTTCTGTTAGGTTTAAAGAGTGTCAAAGAAATCTGAATAAATAATTTGGGGAGGTAGTTCACTACATGTATTTTTCCCTGTTATCTCCAACAATACTTTCGAATAAAGATGTTTTTTCATGCTTCAGCTTTGGGAAATGTTCACAAAGAAGAAACCAGAGTGCCGACATAGAACTGATTGAATGTATGCAGTTTTAAGCAGCGAGCACCAACCCTGTTTGATTTCAAGTTCCATTTCCATTTACCCATATAGGTAAAAATGAAGGAAGCCTTAAAATACAAACTGTTCCTGACCGCAACCATTGAAGGGATAAGGCCCCAAACTGGGGAAAATAGTAAGGCAAGGTAAAAGACAAATTATGCCAAGTATCAAATGAATTTGAACAAAATTCACTCTAACACTGTATCTAACACAACCCTAAACTAATTCTAACCTGTTTAGAGTATCTATGATCATAGAAGTCCCAAACATGGGGAGCCTAATGGCACAACTTAACACATAAATCTTGTGCAGTATCAAAGAAATTTGATGAAAGTTGGGGGAGGTATTTTAGTTCATTCATATTTTCCTGTTTTTTTTTTCCTTAAAGTGCTCTTGAATAAATTGTATATCATGCTTCAGCTTAAGGTATTTTAAAAAGAAAAACCAAAGAGTGCCCACAAGGGCTGATTGAGTGTGTGAAATTTCATGCAGATAGCACCAACACTGTTTGATTTCCAGCTCCATTGCATTCACACCTATAGGCGCTAATTAAGTGAAACCTAAAAATTCAAACTGTCCCTGACACTGAACCATTAAACCTTGAAGTCCAAAACGTGGGGAGCCTACTAAGGCTAGGTCAAGGATGAATCCTGTACAGTATCAAATTAGTCCAACCAAAAAAATTTGAAGCTCTTTCATTACATGTGTATTCTGCTTGCTCCTAATGCACCCAGAGATAAAGCTGTTACTTTCTACTTCATTGTAGGACTACTTCCATGGCAAACACCAGATTATGCTCACTGAAAATTGATGCATTGTGTGAAGATTCAAGCAGATAGCCCAAACACTGTTTGATTTTCAGCTTTATTACTTTTACCCCTACATGTAAAAAAGAAGAGAAACCTGAAAATTGAAACTGTTCCTGTAAGAAAACCCTTTATGTAGGAGGCCCAAACATTTTGAGTATAGTCAAAATATAAAAAGATGAATCCTGCACAGTATCATAGAAATTTGAAAAGCAAAGTAACTCTTATCTTAACACTAGGTCTAATCCTAGTCCTAACACTAACCCTAACACTATCTTTAACCTGCTAAAGTCCCTTTGATCCTAGAACTCCCACACTTGGGTGGCCAAGTTGGGTAAGTGAACAGATGAATCTTTCACAATATCAAAGAAGTCTGACCAAATAATTGGGGAGGTAGTTCAGTACATGCATATTTCCCTGATTTCTCCTAAAGTGCTCTCACATAAAGTTGCTTTGCATGCTTCAGCTTAGGGCTACTTTTACAAGGAATAAATCAGAGAATGCCCATAGAAATCTGATAGAGTGTGTGAGCATTGAAGTAGCTAGCACCAACCCTGTTGGATTTCCAGCTCCATTTCCATTTACACGCATAGGTCAAAATGAAATGAAAACTTAAAATACAAACTGTTCAGGAGAGCAAACCCTTGACGTAAGAGGTCCAAACCTAAAGAATATAGTAAGGCTAGGTAAAAGTTGAATCCTGCTCAGTATCAAAGAAATTTGAACAAAACTAAATCTAACGAAATATTAGCTGTAAATCTATCCCTAAACTAATACACAATCTAACCTAACCTGTTTAGAAAACCATTGATCAGAGTAGTCCCCAAATAAGGAGCCCATTGGGGCAAGCTAACAGATGAATCCTGTGCAGTATCAAAGAAATCTGACCAAATAACTGGGGGAGGTATTTCATTACATGCATATTTCCCTGTTTTTTCCTAATGTGCACTTGGATAAATAATTTTTTCATGCTTCAGTTTAAGGTACTTGCACAAGGAACAACCAGAGAGTGCCCATAGAGAGCTGATTGAGTGTGTGAAGTTTCAAGCAGTTAGTACTAACTCTATTTGATTTCCAGCTCCATTTTCATTCACGTCTATAGGCCATAATAAAGTGAAATGTAAAAATTCAAACTGTTCCTGACAGTGAACTGGCAAACCTTGAAAATCAAACTTGGGGATCATACTAAGACTAGGAAAAGGATGAATCCTGTACAATATCAAAGTAATCCATGCAAAAAAAATTGAAGCTTGCTCCTAAAGTGCTCACAGATAAAGCTGTTTCTTTCTAATTAAGCTTTGGACTACTCCCACAAGAAAAAAAAAAGGAGGGGGAGCATGTGCCCTGAGAACTGGTTGAGTGTATGAACTTTCAAGCAGGTAGTACAAACCTTGTTTGAGTCCAGCTCCATTTCCATTCACCCTTATAGGGCAAAATTTGGTGAAAGATGAAAACTAAAGATACTCCTGAGAGCAAAAACTTTTACTAGGAGGCCCAAATATGGGGAGCCTACTAAGAGTAGAAAAAAGATAAATCCTGCCCAGTATTCATAAAGTTGAAAAAAACTAACACTAACCCTAACACTAGTTCTAACCCTAACTCTAACCATAACACTAAGCCTAACCTGTTAAGAGAACCTTTGATCATAAAATTTTAAACTTGGGGAGACTAATGTGACAAGCTTACATATGAATCCTGCACAGTATCAAAGAAATCTGACCAAATATTTGGGGGAGGTATTTCAGTACATGCATATTGCCCTGTTTTCTCCTAAAGTGCTCTTGGATAAACTTGTTTTGCATGCTTCAGCTTATCACTACTTTTATAAGGAAGAAACCAGAGAGTGCCCACAGACAACTGATTGAGTATGTGAAGTTCCAACCAGCTAGCACCAACCCTCTGATTTCCAGCTCCATTCTCATTTTTTTATATAGGTCAAAATGAAGTGAGATATTAACAACAAACTATTTCCAACAGCGAACCATTGAACCAAGAAGGCCCCAAACTGGGACCCATAGTGAGGCTAGGTAAAAGATAAATCTTCCCAGTATCATAGAAATTTGAAGAAAACTAACGCTAACCCTAACACTATCTCTAAAGCTAGCCCTAACCCTCAACCTAACACTAACACTTACCTGTTTAGAGAACCATTGATCCTAGAAGTGCCAACCGTGGGGAGCCTAGGGGAGCAAGCTAAAAGATGAATAGTGTGTAGTATCTATGAAATCTGATCAAATTCTTGGGAGACTTATTTCAGTACATACATGTTTCTCTTTTCTCCTTAAGGGCTTTCGGATACAGTTTCTTTTGCATGCTTCATCTTTGGTCTACCTTCAAAACAAAGAAACTAGAGAGTGCCCACTGAGAACTAATTGTGTGAAGTTTCAAACACCTCTGGCGAACCCTATTTGATTTCCAGCTCAATTTTCATTCACATCAATAAGCCATAATGAAGGGAAACCCAAAATACAAACTGTTCCTGACAGTGAACCATTGAACCGACAAGGCCCAAACCTGTGGAGCATAGTAAGGCTAAGTAAAAGATGAATCCTTCCCAGTACCATAGAAATTTTAAGAAATCTAGGGCCACATGGGTGCTCTCAGTGCAGATGGAAGGCTGGGCTGTGCAGTTTCTCTGGGCACTGACAGCACTCTCAGCCACACAGGCGCTCTCTGCACACACGGAAGGCAGCACAGAACATGGAGACTTTGCTTGAGAATCACCAGAACGAGCTGTGGACACAGTACAAGGTCACTCCAGAACCACCCACCTCTCCAAACACCATACATGGGTAATAGATGGAATCCATCTTGTAAAACCTTACTCGCCATCTATCACTGGGCGTGGCTACCAGCTGGGTTCTGCAGCTTATCAGGTACCCATTTTCCAACTACCCTACCTCCAGCTGTGATAACTCAAGATTTTTCACACAAGCTTTTGGGGGGTGTAGCTATCAATGAGGAACAGCAACTGTACACACACCTGGTTTCCAATTCAGAGACCAAAAGTAGGGAGGCTCCAGGTAGAAGCTCAAGCCCTCTCACTCTGGCTACCTCCTCCACCCTGAGCAAAGAGACTCAAGCTAGGATTAGAAAACTCCATCTAATATAAGAAAAGAAAACAGAGTTCTGAGAGCCTTTTTTTCTTACTTACTTTTCTTTTCTTGCTCTTCTCATCCATTCTCCTCTACCCTTCCCCCTCTGGTCCTCACAACTTCCACATATATGAAACAAATTACTCTCCATGAAATCGGACTTTAAGAACTGAATCACTAGAATTGTATAATTTAGAGGAATTGCATAGGCCCCATCTCACCACCTGTTTATTTGCTCTTATCTTCTTTCTCCCTCTCTTTCTTTATTTCCTTGTTATTTTTCTTATTTTTTCTTTCTCCCTCTATCCCACTTTCAGCCTCCTAACTTTTACTATTTATATATTGGGTAATTTTATGAATACAGATAAGCAGTTTGAATTTATACCTTCTTCCATGAATCCCCCGTCTAGTCATTAGAGTTCTCCTCCAAATTGGCTAAGTTAGATTATTCACATACCATCATTCCTTTCCCCCTTAACATAGAATCCTACCCCTGACCCTCAGTTCTCTATACACTACCAGAAATGCTATGCCTTTTATGAAACTAATGACTATATTCTAAATAATAATTGAAGCCAACACCTGTAGACACAGAATCTAAATATAAATGTATTTATAACGGTTAGGTTTAGGCTTTGGGTTAAGGTTAGATTTAGAGTTAGGTTTTGATCTATGGTTAGGGCTAGGGCTAATGGTAGGGCAAGGGTTAAGACTAATGTTTGGGTTAGGTGTATGATTATGGTAAGGGATGGGATTAGAACTAGTGATAGGGCTAGTATGAGAGTTAGAGTTAGTCTTAGAGCTAGGATTAGGGTTAGGGTTAGGGTTAGGGTTAGGGATAGGGCTAAATAAGGGCTAGTGTTAGTGTTAGGTTTAGGCCTTGGGTTAGGGTTGTAGTTAGGATTACATTTAGGGTAAGGTATTGGGTTATAGCTAGTTTGAGGACTAGGGCAAGGTTTAGTTTAGGTTTAGGGCTAGGATTAAGTTTATGGCTATGATTAAAGCTAGGTTTAGGGCCAGGATGAGGGCTAATGTTTGTGTTAGGATTAGGGCTAGTATTAGGGCTAGGGCTAATGTCAGGTCTAGTGTTACAGTTAGGGATAGATTTTGTGTTAGGTGTATACTATGGGTCAGATTTAGAACTAGGCTTATATTTAGGGTCAGGATCAAGGTGAGGGTTTGTGTTAGGTTAGGGTTTATGTTTAGGGCTTGAATTAACATTAGGGATTCGGGTTAAGGTAATGAAAGTATTAGGTTTAAGGTTTAGGTGTGGTTTAGTGTAATGGATAGGGTTATGGTTAGGCCTAGGGTTAGCATCAGTGTTATCACTAGGGTAATGGATAGGGTTAGAAATAAGTTTAGGGGTAGGATTATGAATAGGTTTAGGGCTTTGGTTTTTGGTAGTTTAGTGTGTAGGTGTGGTTTAGTGTAATAGATAGGATTAGGGTTAGGCCTAGGTTTAGCATAATGAGTTATCATTAGGGTAATGGATGGGGTTAGACCTAAGATTAAGGTACGGTTATGTATTGGATTAGGGCTTTTCGTGCGTTAGGGTTACATTTACGTTTAGGGTTAAAGCTAGGTTTAGTGCCTGAGGATGTGGCTCAAGAAGTAGCTTGCTCACCTGCCATGTGCAGGGCGCTGGGTTTGATTCTCAGCACCACATACCAATAAAATAAAGATGTTGTGTCCACCGAAAACTAAAAAAATACATATTAAAAAACCTAGGTTTGGGACTTGGATTGAGCCTAGGTTTTGTGTTAGGTTAGGGCTAGGGTTAAGGCTACGGCTAATGTACAAAGCAGCGTTATGATTAGAGCTATTGATAGGGTCAGGGATAGGGCTATGTCAAGTGTTAGGTTTAAATTTGAGGTTATGATGATGTTTAGAGCTAGGTTTAATGTTAGGGTCAGAGTCAGAGTCCAGATTAGTTTTCAGGTCAGGGTCAGGACTAGAATTAGAGATAGGATTAGGGCTATTTTTAGGGTTATGGTTATGATTTGGTTTTGTTTTAGGGCTAAGGGTAGAGTTAGGGCTAGTTTTAGAATTAGCACTAGTGTTAGTGTGAGGTTTATTCTTAGGTTTAGGCTTATATTTAGATTTAGGTTTAGATCTAGGCTTTGAGCTAGAGGTAAGGGTAGGGCTTAGATTAGGGCTAAGTTTAATGCTAGATATTGTCTGATGGTAAGGGATAGGGTTAGAAATAGGTATAAGGCTAGGGCAAGAGTTTGAGTTAGTTGTAGGACTAGGGTTAGGGTTGGGTTAGGGTTAGGGCTAAATTAGGTCTGGGATTAAGAATACGGTTAGTGTTAGGGTTAGTCCTTGGTTGAGGGCTAGGGTTAGTGTTAATGTTAGGGTTAGGGTTAGGGTAATGTTTAGGTTAAGGGATGGGATTATAGCTACTTTTAGCACTAGGGTGAGGATTAGAGTTAGGGTTTGGTTACGGTTACATTTATGATTAAGACGAGGTTTATAGCTAGAATGTGGGCTAAGGTTTTTAGTAGGATTAGGGCCAGGATTAGAGCGAGGGCTAATGTCAGGTCTAGGGTTACAGTTAGGGGGAGTTTTAGGGTTAGGTTTATAGCTAGGTCTATTTTAATGGTCAGGTTTCTTGTTAGGGTCAGGTTTAGAGCTATGTGTATTATTGGGGTAAGGGTCAGGATAGGGTTTTTATTAAATTAAGTTTTAGGGTTGAGGCTCAAGTTATCATTATGGTTATGAATAGGTTAATGATAGTTTTATTTTTAGAGTTGAGGTTAGGTGTAGGGCAATGGACAGGGTTAGGGTTAAGTATAGGATTAGGGTTCAGTCTATGGTTAGCATAAGGGTTAGGGTTATCATTAGGGTAATGTAGTAGGGCTAGTGTTATGCTTAGGATTAGGTCTAGGGTTAGGCCTGGGTTTAGGTTTAGGGCTAAGTTTAGGGTTATGGTTAGCTTTAGTGTTAAATCTAGGGTAGGGCTTATGTTAGGGCTAGATATTGCAATAGGTTAATGCTATGGCAAATGTAAGAACTTTTTTATTATTAGGGCTAAGTTTAGAGTTAAATATAGAGATAAGTATAGTTTTATGGTTAGGTTTAGGGTTAGGGTGATGTTTAGAGATAGGGTTAGTGTTAATATCAGGGTCAGTTTTCAGTTTAGGGTATGGTTAATGGTAAAGCCAGAATTAGGACTAGGTTTAAAACTAGTGGAAGTGTTAGTTTTTGGCTTTAGGCTAAGGGTTATTATTAGGGCTAGAGCTAAGTTTTTCTTTAGGTCTAGGGCTAGAGTTATGGATAGTTTAGGATTAGCTTTAGGTCTAGGGCTAGCGTTAGGGTTAGGTTTAGGTATAAGGTTACCAAGAGGGCTAATGTTAGGGTTCGGTTTAGGGTTAGGTTCAGGTTTAGACCTATGATTAGTGTTAGGGTCAGAATAAGGGTCAGAGTTAGGGTTAGGGTTTGGGTTATGGTTAGAGCTAGAATGAGGGCTAGGGTTAGGACAACTAATAGGTTTAGGGTTTTGATTAGGTTGAGGAATAGAATTAGGATTAGGATTAGAATTAGTATTAGGTTTAGGGTTTGGCATAGGGTAAGGGATAGGGTTAGAGCTGGGGTTAGGGCTAAAGTTAGGGTTAAAGCTAGGTTTAGGGCTCAGATTAGGGATAGTTTTGTGTTAGGCTTATGGCTAGGGTTAGAGCAACGGCTAATGTAAGAACTATGGTATATAGGGTTAGTTTTAGGGTTATGGTTAGGGGTAAAATCTCTAGTGTTAGGATTATGTTTACGGGTAGGGTGAAATATAGAGCTAGTGTTAGTGTTAGGTTAATAGTCAGGGTCAGGTTTAGTTTTAGGGTTAGGGTTAGGACTCGAATTAAGCCTAGGATTACTGTAAGGGTTCGGTTTAAGGTTAGGGTTGTGTTTAGAGCTAAGGTGAGTGTTAGGATATGAGTCAGAGTTAGGGATAGTATTAAGGTTAAGATTAGGACTCCAATTAGGGCTAGGGTAAGGTCTAGGTGTAGTTTTAAGGTCTGGTTTAAGTTAAGGTTTAGGGTTAGGGCTCTTGCTCGGTTTTGTTTTACTGGAAGGGTTAGTGTTATTGCTAATTTTATGATTAGCATTCGGGCTAGGGCCAGTGTTAATGTTAGGCTTAGGTTTAGGATTAGGGTTAGAATTAGAGTTAAGGTTAGATCTAGGGTTAGGACTAGGAATAAGAATTTGGCAATGGTTATGGCTAGGTTTAGGGCTAGGTTTAGGATTACGGTAATGGATAGTGTTAGTAGAAGGGACAGGGCTACTGTGAGAGTTAGAGTTAGTCTTAGGGCTAGGGTTAGGGTTAGGGTTAGGGATAGGGTTAAATTAGGGCTAGGATTAGGGCTTGGATTAGTGTTTACCTTAGGCCTAGAGTTAGGGTTAGGGTTAGGTTTAAGTTTAGGATAAGGAATGGCATTATAGCTAGGCTTAGAGATAAGGTGAAGGTTAGAATTAGGGTTAGGGCTATGGTTAGGTTAGGGTTAGGGTAATGATTAAGGCTAGGTTTGGGGCTAGGATGAGGGCTATGCTTTATTTTAGTGTTAGGGCTAGGATTAAGCCTAGGGCTAATATCAGATCTAGGGTTACGGTTAAAGATACTTTTAGGGTTAGGTTTATGCCTACCTATAATGAAAGGGTTAGGTTTAGCTTTAGGGTCAGGTTTAGATCTAGGGTCAAGGTCTGGGTTAGTAGTTTGGGATAGGATAAGGTTTAAAGTTAGGACTCGAATTAGCATCATGTTTAGTGTTAGTTAATTATAATATGACGTTTAGGGTTTAGGTTTGGTTTAGAATAATGCGTATGTTTAAGATTAGGGATAGGGTTAGGTTTAGGCCTAGAGTTATGGTTATTGCAATGGATAGGTTTAGAGATATGTTTACGGCTAGGGTAATGGTTTTGATTAGGGTTAGCATTAGGATTAGGTTTAGGGTTAAAGCTCGGGTTGGGTCTTGGATTGGGGCTAGGTTTTGGGTTAAGTTAGTGCTAGGGTTAGGGGTAAGGCAAATGTTAGTATCAGGGTTACAATTAGGGTTAAATGTAGGGTTAGGGTTAGTGGTAGGTCTAGTGTTAGGTTTAGGGTTAGGGTGATGTTTAGACTAGGGTTAGTATTATGGTCAAGTCAGGGTCAGTGTTAGTTCTAGCTTTCAGCTTAAAACTAGAATTAGAGCTAAGGTTATCTTTAGAGTTAAGGGTTTGTTTAGATTAAGGGTTAGAATTAGGGCTATGGCTCAGTTTTGTTTTAGGGCTAAGGTTAAAGTTAGATTTAGAGTTATGGTGAGGGTTAGGCTTAGGGTTAGGGTTTGATTTAGAGTTAAAATTAGATTAAGGTTAGGGCTAGAGCTAATGATAGGGCTAGGGTTAGGGCTGGGTTTAGGGCTAGAATTAGGGTTCCTGTAAGTGATAGGGTTAGAACTAGGGATGGGGCTAGGGTGAGAGTTAGTCTTAGGGCTAAGATTTGAGCTAGGGTTATGAATAGGACTAAATTAATGCTAAGATTAGGGCTAGGGTTACTTCCTGGGTTAGGCCTAAATTTAGGTTTAGGGTTAGGATTAAGGCTATGGCTAATGTCAGGTCTAAGCTTATGGTTGGGGATAGTTTTAGGATTAGTGTTTATGGCTAGGTCTAGTGTAAGGGTTAGGTTTAGTATAAAAGTCATCCTTAGAGCTATGAGATTTATTAGGGTCAGGGTCAGTGTCAGAGTTTGTTTGAGGTTAGGTTTTAGGGTTAGCGCTTGAATTAGCACTAGGGTGTGGGTTAGGGTAATGATAGGTTTTGTTTAGAGTTAGCATTAGGTTTAGGGTAATTGATAGGTTTAGGGTTAGCAATAGGTTTAAGGTTAGGCCTAGGGTTCACATTAAGGTAAGGGTTATGGTTACTATAATGGATAGGATTAGAGTTACATTTAGGGCTAGGTTTATGGTTAAGAAGAGGTCTTGAATTAGGGTTAGGGTTAGGGTTAAAACTAGGGTTAGGCTTAGGTTTATGTATAGCATAAGGGGTTGGTTTTGATCTGTGGTTAGGGCTATGGTGAGGGTTAGGTTTAGGGTTACTTCTAGAGATAAGATTATAGTATTTATAGGGTTAGGGTTAGGATTAGGGCTAGGGACATCATTAGGGATAGGGTTAGGTTTAGGGTAATGTATAAGATTAGATGTAGATTTAGGGCTATGTTTAAAGTTAGACTGAGGTTTAGGCTTAGAGTTAGGGCTATGGTTATGTTTAGGTTTATAGTAAGGTTTAGGGTTTGAGCTAGGTTTAGGTCTATGGCAAGTGTGATATTTAAGGTTAGGTCTAGGGTTAGTTTCCAGTTAGTCTTAGGTTTAGCATTAAGCCTAGGATTATCAATAAGTTTAGGTTTAGGTTTAGAGTAATGAGTAGGTTTATAGCTAGGTGCAGGGCTAGGGTTAAGTTTAGAATTAGGGATATGGTTAGGGTTAGATTGAGGGATAGGTTTAGGTTTATGTTTAGAGAAATGTTTAGGATTTGAGCTAGGATTAGGACTAAGGCGAGGGTTAGGTTAGGGTTACTGCTAGGGTTAGGGTTAGGGTTAGGTTTATGCTTAAGGCTTGATTTAAGCCTAGGACTAGCTCTAACTTTTGTGTTAAGTTTAGGGCTAGGGTTAGGGCTATGGGTAATGTAAGAGATAGGGTTATGTTCAGGGCTAGCTGTAGGGTTAGGGTTATGGCTAGGTCTAGTGTTCAGTTTAGATAAGCGCTAGGGTTACTCTTAGTGTTCGGTTTAAGGTGAGGGCTGTGTTTAGAGCTAGGTTGACTTTTAGGATATCAGTCAGGTCAGGGTGTGCTTGAAGGTTAGGGTTATGACTTGAATTAGTGCTAGGGTTACTGTTAGGGTTTGGTTTAATTTTAGCGTGGTCTTTAGAGCTAGGGTCAGTGTTAGGATATGAGTCAGGGTCAGGGTAAGTTTTAAGGTTAGGGTTAGGACTTGAATTAGGGCTAGAGTTTTCTCTAGGTATAGTGTTAGGGTTTGGTTTAAGTTAAAGTTTAGTGTTAGGGCTGTTGCTCAGTTTTGTTTTAGGCTTTGGGCTAGTTATAAGATTAGCATTAGGGTTAGGGCTAGTGTTAGTGTTAGGCTTAGGGTTAGATTTGGATTTAGCGTTAGATCTAGGATTAGGGCTAGGTCTAACTATTGGGCAAGGGTTAGGGCTAGGGTTATGGTTACGGTAACAGATAGGGTTAGAAGTAGGGCTAAGGTTAGGGTGAGAGTTAGAGTTAGTCTTAGGGCTAGGGTTTTGGTTAGTTTTATGGATAGGGCTAAGTTAGGTCTTGGATTAGGGCTAGGGTTAGTTTTCAGCTTTGCCCTAGTGTTAGGGCTAGGGTTATAGTTAATTTTAGGATAAGTTATGGTGTTATAGCTAGTTTTACAGGCAGGGTGAGTGTTAGAATTAGGGTTAGTGCTAGGGTTAGGGTTAGGGTTATCATTAAGGCTAGGTTAAGGGCTAGGATGAGGGCTAGGGTTTGTTGTAGGTTTAGATCTAGAATTAGGGCTAGGGATAATGTCAGGTCTAGTGTTACAGTTTGTAGTATATTTAGGGTTAGGTTTGTGTCTATGCCTAGTGTAAGGATTAGGCTTTGGGTAAGGGTCAGGTTTAGAGCTAGGTGTATTTTTAGGGTCAGGATCAGTGTTAGGGTTTTTTTTAGGTTAAGTTTTAGGGATAGGTCTCAAATGAGCATTAGGGTTAGTGTTAGGGTTATGGTAATTGATTGGGTTAGGTTTAGATTTCAGGGTAGGTTTAGGTTTTAGAGAGCATTAGGGTTAGCAAAAGAGTCAGGGTTATGCCTAGGGTTAGCATTAGGATTAGGGTTATCATAAGGATAATATATAGGGTTAGATCTATGGTTAGGGCTAGGGTTAGGTTAGGATTAGTGCTAGAGTTAGGTTAGGTTTTGGGTTAGAGCTATTAATCCTAGCTTAGGGTTACAGTTAGGTTTATATTTAGGGTAAAGTTTATGTTTTTGAGCTAGGGTTGTGTCTAGGACTAGGGTTAGGTTTAGTGTTATGGTCAGGGTTAGGTTTATGGTTAGGGCTAGGGTTTTCATTAGGGTTAGGATTAGGTTTAGGCTAATGGATTGGGTTACATGTAAGGTTAGCTTTATTGTTAAGGTTAGGTTTAGGTTTAAGTTTAATTTTAGGGCTAGGTTTACTGTTGATTTTAGGGTCAGAGTTAGGGTTTGAGTTACGGTTAAGACTATGGCAAGTTTTAGGTTTAGGGTTAGGTCTAGGGTTAGGTTTATGGTTAGGGTTAGGGTTTCAGTTAGGGTTATGGATAGGGTTATTTTTAAGGTTAGGTTTAGAGTTAGGGTAATGGCTAAAGTTAAAGCTAGTGTTAGGTCTAGGGTTAAGGTTAGAATTACGGCTCCGGTTAGGGTTATGGTTAGGGATTGTGCTAGGGTTTTGTTTTGTCTAAGGGTTAGGCTTTGAGCTCAGGTTCGGACTAAGGTGAGGATTAGGGTTAGGGTTAGGACTAAGGTTAGGGTCATGCTTAGGGTAGGTTTAGGCCTCGATTAGGGTTAGGGTTATTTAAGTTTTGTGTTAGGTTTAGCCCTAGGGTTAGTGCTATGTGTAATGTAAGTTCTTGGGTTCTGATTAGAGCTAGTTTTAGGGTTAGGCTTAATGCTAGGTCTAGTGTTAGGTTTAGGTTTGGGGTTAAGGTAAGTTTTAGAGCTAGGTTTAATGTTAGTGTCAGGGCCAGTATTCAGGTTAAAGTTAGTGTTATTGTGAAATCCAGAATAGAACTAGGGTTAGGTCTAGTGTCAGGGTTAGTGTTTGGTTTAGGTTAAGGTTTATCCATAGGGCTAGCACTAAGTTTTTGTTTAGGTCAGGGGCTCGAGTAATAGCTAAATTTTGGATTAGGTTTAGGTATGGGGCTAGTGTTAGTTTTAGGTTTAGGTATAAGTTTACTGGTAGGGCTAGTTTCAGGTTTCGGTTTCTGTTAAGGTCAAATTTAGACCTATAATTAGTGTTAGTGTCAGAATAAGGGTGAAGGTTAGGGTGAGGTTCGGGGTTAGGATTAGATCTAGAATAAGGGCTGGTGTTAGGACTAGTAAGGATTAGAGTTATGTTTAGGGCTAGTATTAGGGTTAGGTTTAGCGTTAAATCTAGTGTTAGGGTTAGGGCTAGGGTTTGGCTAAGGCCAATATAAGAACTAGATTTATGATTATGGTTAGTTTTAGGGTTATGTTTTCTGCTAGGTCTAGTGTTAGCATTACTTTTAGGGTTACGGTGATATTTAGAGCTAGGGTTTGTGAATGAGGGTTAGTTTTAGGCCTAGGACTCGAATTAGAGCTTGGGTTATGGCTAGTTATGGGTTAGGGTTTGGTTTAAGTTAGGATTTAGGGTTAGAACAATGGCTAGGTTTTATTTTAGGGCTAGAGCTTGGATTAGGGCTATTTATAGATTAGCAATAGAGTTAGAGTTAGTTGTAGAATGAGGTTGTGGCTTAAGATTAGAGTTAGATTTAGAGTTATGGTTAGATGTAGGGTTAGAGCTATGGCTAGCGTTAGGGCTCAGGTTAGGGCTATTGTGAGGGTTATGGTAACGAATAGGGTTATAAATAGAAAGTGCTAGGGTGTGAGTTAGAGTTAGTCTTAGGGCTAGGGTTAGGGTTATGGTTAAGGTTAGATTTCAAATAGGGCTAGGATTAGTGCTATGATTAGTGTTAGGGTTAGGCCTATGGTTAGGGCTAGGGTTAGGGTTAGTTTTAGGGGAAGGGATGGGGTTATATAGCTAGGTTCAGTGCTAGGGTGAAGGTTATATTTAGGGATAGGGATAGAGTGAGGATTTCGTTTAGGATTAAGTAGGTTTAGGGCTCGGATGAGGGCTATGGTTTGCCTTAGGGTTAGGGCTAGGATTAGGGCTAGGGATAATGTCAGGTCTAGGGTTATGCTTAGGGATAGTGATAGGGATAGGTTTATGGCTAGGTCTAGTGTAAGGATTAGGTTTAGTGTAGGGCTCAGGTATAGAGCTAGGTTATTATTAGGGTCAGAGTATGAGTTAGGGTTTGGTTTGGGTTAAGGCTTACAGTTAGGGCTCAAAATAGGATTAGAGTTAGGGTTGGGGTTAGGGTACTGGATAGAGTTAGATTTACAGTTCAGGTTAGGTTTAGAGTAATATATAGGATTAGTGTTAGGGATAGGGTTAGGCTTAGGCCAAGGGTTAGCATTTGGTTTCAGCTAAACAAGTGAATAGGTTTAGTGCTAGTGTTAGGGCTTTGGAAAAAGTTAGCATTAGGGCTAGGATTTGGGTTACTCCTAGGGTTAGTGTTAGGGTTCGGTTTAGGGTAAGTGTTAGGTTTTGAGCTGGGTTTAGGGCTAGGGCAAGGGTTAGGGTTAGAATCAGGGTTACAATTAGGGCTACAGTTAGGGTTAGGGTTAGGGTTAGGGCTAGGGTTAGCATTATGGTTCGGGTTATGTTTAAGGTAATGGATAATGTTAGAGCTAGAATTTGGGCTATGGTTACACTTAGGATTAGGTATAGGGTTAGGGTTAGGTTTAGAGCTAGGGTTATGTTTACAATAAGGGTTAGAGTTTGAGTTAGGGTTAGGGCTAGGGCAAGCATTAGGTTTAGAGTTTGTGCTAGGGTTAGGGTTAAGATTATGCTTAATTCTAGGTTTAGGGCTTGTATTAGGCCTAGGTTTTGTGTGAGGTTTATGGCTAGTGTTAGGGCTATGGGTAATGTAAGAGCTAGGGTTATGTTTATGGCTAGTTTTTTGGGTCAGGGTTATAGATATGTCTAGTGTTCGGTTTAAGTTTTGAGAAAGGATAAGGATTAGAGATAGGGTTTGTGTTAGGGTAAGCATCAGAGTTCGGGTTAGCATTGGGTTTATTGTTAGGGCTAGAATTAGAACTAGGGTTAGGTCTAGAGCTAGGGTTAGTCTTAGCATTAGGTTAATGGTTATTTTAGGCTAGGGCTAGGTTTTTGTTTAGGACTAGGGCTAGAGTTATGGCTATATTTAGGATTAAGTTTGGGTCTAGTTCTAGTGTTATGGTTAGGTTTAGGTATAGGTTTACTGGTAGGGCTAGTGTTAGGGTTCGGTTTAGTGTTTAGGTCAGGCTTTGAACTAGGGTTAGTGATAGGGTCAGCATAAGGGCAAGAGTTGGGCTTAGGCTTCAGTTTAGGTTAGAGATAGAATGAGGGCTAGGATTAGGACTAGGAATATAGTTAGTGTTTGGGGTAAGCTAAGGATTAGGTTAAAAGTAGGGTAGCATTGGGGTGAGAGTTTGTTAGGGTAAGGTTTAGGTTCAGAATTAGGGTTAGATTTAGAGTTAGGGTTAGTTCTAGGTTTAGGACTATGGTTCGGGTTAGGACAAAGTTTAGGGCTAGTGTTAGGGTTAGGCAATAGATAAGTTTGGTACTAGAAATAGGTCTAGGGCTAGAGTTAGTGTTAGTCTTAGGGCTAGGGTTAGAGTTACGGTTACAGTTAGCAATAAATTAAGGCTAGGATTTGAGCTAAGGTTAGTGTTAGGTTTAGGCCTAGGGTTAGGGCTAGGGTTTATGTTAGTGGTAGTGTTAGGGTTAGGGTTAGGGATAGGGGAAAGGATGTGGTTACACCTAGGTTCAGAACTAGGGCAAGGGTTGAAATTAGGGTTTGGGATAGGATTAGTGTTCGTTTTAGGATTAAGGCTATGTTTACGATTAGGATGAGGGCTCGGGTCTGTGTTAGGTTTAAGGCAAGAATAAGGTAGAGTGCTAATGTCAGGTCTAGGGTTATATTTAGTGATACTGTTAAGGTTACTTTTATGGCTAGCTCTAGTTTAAAGGTTATGTTTAGGGTAAGGGTCAGTTTAGAGCTTGGTGTGTTATTAGAGTCAGGGTCTTGCTCAGAGTTTGGATTAGGTTTTGGTTTATTATTAGGGCTCGAAGTAGCATTAGGGTTAGGTTTAGAGTTAGGGTTAGAGTAATAGATAGTGTTAGGTTTAGTGTTCATTTTAGGTTTACGTAAGGATAAGATTAATATTAGCGAAAGGTTTGTGGTTAGGCCTAAATGGATAGGGTTAGATTTAGGTTTAGGACTAGGGTTAGTGTTAGGTTTAGCGTTAACTGTTAGGGTTTGTGCTAGGATTAGGACTATAGCAAATGTTAGGTTTACGGTTAGGTCTAGGGTTAGGTTTAAAGTTAGGGTTAGTGAGGGTTTAGGGTTAGGGCTAGGTTAAGTTTACAGTTAGGGTTACAGTATGTTTAGGTTTAGGGCTAGTGTTTTTATGATGTTTATAATTAGGGTTAGGGTAATTGGTGGGGTTAGAGCTATGTTTAGAGCTATGTTTGGTTTAGGCTTATGTTTAGGGTAATGGATAGGTTTAGGTCTAGGATTATTGTTAGGATTAGGGCTAGGGTTAGTTTTAGGTCTAGGGTTAGTGTTAGGGTTAGGTTTAGGGTAAGTGTTAGAGTTTGAGCTATGGTTAGGTCTAAGTTGATGTTTAGGGTTAGTATCAGGTCTAGGTTTAGGATTAGGGTTAAGTTTAAAGCTAGGGTTATCATTAGGGTTAGTGTTGTGTTTAGGGTAATGGATAGGTTTAGAGCTAGAGTTAGGGCTAGGATTATGGTTAGGATTAAGTCTAGCGTTAGGGCCAGATTTAGATGTAGGTTTAGGTTTAGGGTAATGGTTAAGGCTAAGGTTAGGGTTAGGGTTAAAACAAAGTGTAGGGCTCAGTTTAGGGATAGATTTTGCGTTATGTTAAGGCTATGGCTAATGTAAGAACTAGAGTTATGATTAGGGCTACTTTTAGGGTTACAGTTAGGGCTAGTACTAGTTTTAGGTTTATGTATACTTTTAGAGCGATGTTAGAGATAGGGTTAGTTTAAGGTCAGAGTCAGGCTCAAGGTTACTTTTAGGGTTAGGTTAAGACTGGAATTAGGCTAAGGTTAGGGCTAGGGTGTAGGGTTAAGTTTTGGTTTAGATAAGTGTTTAAAGTTAGGGCTATGGCTTTGTTTTATTTTTAGGGTTGAACTAGATTAGGTCTAGTTTTCAGATTAGTGTTACTGTTAGAGCTAGTGTTAATGTGAGGTTTAGGCTTAAGTTTAGGGTTGGACTTAGAGTTATGGTTAGTTTTAGGGTTAGGGCTAGGGCTTTTGTTAGGGCTAAGGTTAGGGCAAGAGTCAGGGTTATGTTAAGGGATAGGGTTAGAATCTAGGAATAGGGCTAGGGCAAGAGTTTAGAGTTAGTCTTAGGGTTAGTGTTAGGATTAGGGCTAAATTAGGGCTAGGATCAGCTCTAGGA